>NC_064562.1:3741371-3986371 GCF_937001465.1 Orcinus orca
CCCATCTTTGTCCCCAACTCCGTCCCCAACTCCGTCCCCATCAACTCCGTCCCCTACTCCGTCCCCAACTCCGTCCCGAACTCCGTCCCCATCAACTCCGTCCCCATCAACTCCATCTCCATCATCTCCGTCCCCATCTCCGTCCCCATCTCCATCCCCAACTCCGTCCCCATCTTCGTCCCCATCTCCGTCCCCAACTCCGTCCCCACCTCCGTCCCCATCTCCGTCCCACTCCGTCCCCAACGCCGTGCCCCTCTTCGTCCCCAACGCCGTGCCCCTCTCCGTCCCCAACGCCGTCCCCGCTCCGTTCCGCGGCCGCGCAGCGTCCCGACCGCACAGGCGCGGACCACACGGCGCAGGCTCGGCGGCCGGAGCAGGCGCGTCAGCCCATCTCGGGGACGCGGGGACGGGGACGCGGGGACGGGACGCAGCCGCTCCCCCCGCACCGGCGCGTCCGGCCCGAGCGCGCGTCCTCCGGGGCTGCGGGCGGGGCGCCAGGGTAGGTCGGCTCCGGGGGGAGGGGTGGCGCGGGGGTCCGGGATGAGCACCCCTTTGGCGAGGCCTGGCCGGGGCGCGGGGCGCCGCGGCGGCGGGAGGCGGAGGCGCAGCGCCTCCCGCGAGTCTGCGGTGGAGGTGAGCTTGGCCGCAGGGGTGCAGTCGGCGGCGTTTGGTCTGCGGGGCCCGTCAGCCCCTGCCACTGCCCCCTTCGGGAGGTGTGGGTGGGCGCAGAAGGACGGGGTGGCATCTCTCTCTCCGCCCTTCAGACCTCCAGGACGGCCTCGGGCTTCCTGGCGCCGGGAGGGAAAGCGGGCGCAGTCCCTGCGGCCGTGGGCACAGGTGTCGGGGCCGGATGCCGCCGCTGGCTGGGGTGCGGGGCAGGGAGTCCAGTGCTGCGAGGTGACCGCGGGCAGCTGTGGGCCTGGTGAGCCCCTCCGTCGTCTTCGGGAGAGAGGACCAGGGAGGCGTCCCCTCCTGCTTGCTTAGGGCTGCGAAGGAGAAACGTGAGAAGATCAGACTACCTGGGAGGAAGAGAGATGAAAAACGTGACACAGGAGAAGCCAAATTATGAGGGGGAGCTGGGACTTCCGTGAACGCTGAGGAGTAGACCGGTCTCTTCCTGTGCAGGAAACAGTGAAGGAGACACTGTTTATGGTTTGGGAATTAAAGATGCGGAAGAGGTCTAAATACTACAGGGTTTAGGAGATGCTTAAAGGTTTTTTTTTTTTTTTTTTTTTTTAAATGCATCAGATAGGCAAGAATGTAGTTCTCCTGGAGCATGGAAAATGTTATTAAAATACAGCTAAGAAGAGTATTTGGAGAAGGCTGACTATATTTGCTATTTTATTTCATACAATGTTGCCTAGAATTTCTGGAGTCAGAAATCATCATTTGAACGATAAATGTCAGTATCATGTGAGTGGGAAAGCCAAAAGCTAACTTAAATCAATGAGCACCTTTTTTGGGTAAAAGGTAACTGCGAATTTAATGTACATAAATAAAAACAATGAATTTAGACAGTGAAACTCTTTGATAATAGTTTTTTCTTTTTTCTCTATCAGTCCTTTAATACTTAGAATTATCTTTTCTTCGAGAATAGTTTTATTGGTTTTGAAAAAATATACATGCGAAAGTCAAAGAACAGAGGAAATTTAAAAAACAAAACATTGATTTAAATGACCTAGTCCATCGTAACCATCTTAAAACCGTGTAAACATCTTTCCATGTATCTTGTAGGTTTGAGCAATGAGAATTTTTTTTAAAGCCAAGTAGCATTTATGCAAGTAAAACAAATCACAGACACTGTACATAATTATACATGAAAACACACATGATATGATTTTAAAAGTCTAAAAGTGGACTTCAAAGATGGAACTTAGAGTTTTTTCTTCAGAAGAGAAAGAATAGAAAATTATACTAAATATATTTAATAAGCTTAAAATATGATAAAATCTTTTTTTAAAAAAATATTTATTTATTTTTATTTTTGGCTGTGTTGGGTGTTCGTTTCTGTGCGAGGACTTTCTCTAGTTGCAGCGAGCGGGGGGCCACTCTTCATCGTGGTGCGCGGGCCTCTCACTATCGTGACCTCTCGTTGCGGAGCACAGGCTCCAGACGCGCAGGCTCAGTAGTTGTAGCTCACGGGCCTAGTTGCTCTGTGGCATGAGGGATCTTCCCAGACCAGGGCTCGAACCCGTGTCCCCTGCATTGGCAGGCAGATTCTCAACCACTGCGCCACCCGGGAAGCCCCAAAATATGATAAAATCTTAATGTTTGCACCTGTATGCAAGACAGATGTTTGCCACAAGCAATGAGAACTTGATGTACAAGACACCCTTGTCCATTGGGTAGTAATGGCCGTACTCCTTAAAGAGTCGTGTAGTTACCGTTTGCCTCATAAATGTAAACATTTTCTTGTTCTTTCTTGTAGATCGATCTCCTGAAATTTAACTTTTCAAGATGAAGTTTGTATTGGCGGTGGCCTTTTTTATTTTAATTTCCTTGTGTGTTGAAGAAGCCTGTTCTAAAGAGAAGTCTTCAAAGAAAGGGAAGGGGAAAAAGAAGCAGTACCTATGCCCATCGTATGTTCTTCATGTCTTATATTCTTATATGGAGAAATATTATTGCATTTTTCATCAAAGTGGTTTATTGAAACACATGGCAACAGAACTTTCCCTGTTAGAATTGCACCCATTTGTTTCATAGGTAGAAAGTGACAAAGTGAAGAGGGCTTTACAATGGGAAAGCTAATTCTCAGTATGATAAAGGTAAAGTTTTATAAAGTTTTGTTCGTGCCCTGGGCTTCTGTAATTTTCATACATCTTTTATAAAAGTAGAAAAAAGTTTCTATTTCTTTCTTACCCTGAATGTGCAACTTTCGCTGGTTACTGAGATTCCCTGCTTTGAGCAAATGCCAGTTCAAAAAGTTGACTTTAAAAAAAAATACTACTGAAATTGAATACTCATTTAAAAAATCAGATTGCTAGACTATGATTTTAAGGTCTATTTAATTCACATTAAGGCATGGCAGGAGAAGAATTACATGGTAGATCCATTTTCCATTTCAATGGGGTTTCTTTGGGTAAAAGATTTATCTTAGGAAATAAGTATATTTCTCAAAAAATGTCATTAAATTTGAAGTTACCTGTAAAAACAAAATCTAAATCCAATTCCCACTCCCTCCCCACTCAGAAAAAAAACAGCAAAAAAATTTTATGGTTTGGACTCCATTTAAAAAAAAAATAAAGTGTTACTATTACTTGTGAATAGCAGTAAATAATACCCAATAGTTAGAACAATTGAACAGTATATAAATCAATAACCTTCACAGAATATGTGCTTTTAAGTAATAATGTGAAAACATATGCAGTAATGTGGAGTAAGAATTAAGTTGCTGGTACTGGTTATTTTTACATTAAGATTTCCGAAGTGCTATATTGATCTCAGGTAACATTATTCCAGCATCATCACTACTTAAATATTGATTATTATAGTTTCATAGTTGTTTCATAAGAATTATTAAGATACCTTCTGGGAAGTAAATTTTGTAAAGAAAGGATATTAGAGTTGGTATTTTGGAATGGACGTCTGTATGAATATGTGAGACGGAAGGTCTCGGGACGGTATGGTGACCCATATAAAGTCCCGTAGTACGTAAAGCTCTCTGTTAAGAAATACCTCCTAGTTTTCAGTGTTAATAGTCCTGCTTCTTCCAGTCTACACAGCCTGACGTCAGGGCCAGGCTTCTGGGTGTGACAGGATGGCCCCATCCGCCCTACTGAGTGTGACTCATCTTCACAGATAAGAGTGTTTGAGCTGCAACCAGGGGACTCACGTTTTCGGGAACTGGACATGGTCAGGCCTTACTGTTCCCAAGGATAAGGACACCTTGTCATATTTTGGATATCCTTCATTTTAACGGTTTGTTGGATAAATCTTGGCATATTGATGTGAACTCTTGTATTTGTCTTGAAGGCGCGCTGATCCTATGTGTGGAGTTAAGCCATCTGTGGTCAGTCGGGTTCCGCTCTCTGTGGAAGCTGATGGGGCTCCTGTCTCCCTCGCCCCAGCCTGCTTCCCCCCCCCATCCTGTTAAATGTCATGAATCACAGCTCTGAATGTGGCAACTGCAAGCCTTACAGCTGCCGTGTACCTTACAAGAGTCTTTTAGAGGGCATCCTATTTCTTCCCAGAACTGCGCTCTTGCCTTATATGTAAACTGACTGTATATGCTTAGGCTGTCTCTGGTTAGGACAGATTTTTAACATTAAATCTGATAGATAAAGAGTGAAACAATGAAGGTTCTCTTTGGTGCATATGGAAACCTCCAAGCGGAAGGCCCAACATACACGTGGTGAGCTCGTATCGCAGTGTTTTAGGTATGTTGAGAAATTAAATTTTCTAGAAATTTTCTACCACAGTTTTCAAATTTTGATTATATTACTTACTTTCTTGCAATTATGAGACTGAATAAAGCTTTATTAACAGGAGCCCTGGTGATGCTGCCCCAAAGCCAGCTTATTAAAAAGTAGATGTACTTTGGAGAATTACATTTGCATATTTTTTGTTTGAGCATTTTACTAAGAATTTTGAGTTCATGGTCACTGAACTTCTGAAGGCTAAGGTTTTCTCTGGCTTTTGTTGGATCCATTGTATTAAATTTCTTTGAATATCCAGGTTGGGAATCTCAGTTACAATAACGGGCTGCAGACTATTTGTTTCTCAGCGGATGGTCCAGTTTGCCCGTCCTGTGTAAGCTGACTAAGCATAAAACATCTTGATTAAGAGGAATACTTGAGATCACAAAACCCGGAAGTTACGTACAGGCTTCCATACACTCCTCAATATGGTGAAATCTTGCCCAGTGATGTTCTGATTTCTTTACATTTTTTTTTGAATAGAGTTGAAGAGCAATGGTGTTGAATGGATATATGCAGTTGATGTGTTGTGCACATGTAGTAAACAGGAGCAGAAACTTCCCTTTTTATTCTTGAAACGTTTCTTCCCAAAGATTGGAAATAAGAGGAAAACTGTTTCTAAATGTAGAAAGGACCCTTCGTACTCTAGGTTGATGTGGAGCTGGAATCGTATGATACTCTCTCCCTGGCTTTTTATTATTTTTTTAACCTTTAATTGTTTTGAGAAGCTCGAAAATGATAAATTTATGCTGTTATTCATTGTTTTTTGGTGTGTAACTGGAGCAGCGGTACCAGGTTGCCAAACTACCTGATAAATTTGAGTCCCAAAATTTTAGAAATTCAGTATATATTAATAAATACACAGTAAACTTTAAATTAGAAGCTATGTTTTAGATTAAGTCCTTGGACACTGTTTAGCTTTTTATTTTAAAGCTTGAATTTGACACTGACCTGAATCTATTGGTCTTCTGATTTCCTATACGTTCTGCCTCAGCGATTTTGTCCAAATCTCTGGCTGTACCTCCATCTGTGCACCGTTAACGCCTAAGGTGCTGTATGCAGCCCAGCCTCTCTGAAGAATGTACCCATACATCCACCACTTCTACCTGGTTATCCCATCTTGATCTTAAAACTCAATTCAAAATGATAAAAACCCGAGTACAGAAATCCTCCCCACGTCTCCTAATACAGTGTTTCCATTTGCATCCTTTGCCATCCAAACTCAGATCCTAGGGGTTACCTAGGACCCCCTCTTTCTACCTTAGCTTCTCAAGTCCAGTCGTTGCCGAGACTTCCACGTTCAGAGTCTGCGCCATCTTGTGAGTGTGTCCCTCACTTCCATCCCCATCGTGACGCCGCTGTCACTTCTCCCCCCAGCCCTTCTAGTGAGCTCGTTATTGGTCTCCCTCTTCTTGGCTTCCTCCACCAGTTCCTACCCCACCCTGACCCTAGAGTGTATTTTCCACAGCGTACTCAAGCCACTCCAGCGCTCAGAGTCCCCTGAGGGACTCCATAACCTTTGGGAAAGGTTCTGATTTCTTTCAGCACACAAAACTCGTGCTGAACTGGCCTCTGACTCCTCCGTCTGTCTCTTTGCATCCCGATCTCGCCCTTACTCAAGTCTCATACACGCTTGCTCTTTCACACTTCCGAAGTGTTCTCCCCTTTACCAAAATGCCAGAGGTTTCCTTCTTCCATGAGTTAACCCTTGCCTCAGTGGTCTTATGAAAATCCACAGCGATAAATACCACGTGTTCGCTGTCGACTCCTGTATCTGTGTGCCCGGCCCAGATCTCTCTGAAGAGCACCACATCCATACATCCAACACTTGAATCTGACTGTCCCGTAATGACCCCACACTCAAACTTTGTTGCCTCCTTTGGGAAACCTTTTTTTTTTTTTTCCATATTATAAAGTGTTTACTATTTCCACCACCTATTAACAAAAAATTAAAATTAATGCTGGCCGCTGAATCAGAAATCTCTCTATATGTGCGCATGTATATGCCTATATATATACACACACATATTCATATGCTTTTACTTTCTTTAAATATGCAGAAAAATTCTGACCATTAATGGAATCATTTCTGAATTATTGCACGTGACTCTTGCTTAATTATTCACAGACGCCTAACACCATAATGCATTGAATATATGCGCAAACAGACACTAGCAAAAGACTCCAGGCCATCCTTGCTTCCTAAATAACATAATTTCAGCTACATATAATATTCTTTTATTACATGCTAAGTACAAGGATAGATTTATTTTTGTTTTTTAAACATTATGAAATGGTTAAATTATAGATTCTATAACATTTTAATCCTGACTGATTTTCATAACCCATCTTGCAAGGTGGATATCTATTTTTTTTTAACATCTTTATTGGAGTATAAACCTTTCTTAATCCTGACAGTCTGATTTAGACAATCACACTCTGTGCCTTCGAGGTTCCCTAACTGCCTATCCTGCTTATAAAACTACGTGGTGACATCAGCTGTAATTGTCTGCTCCCCCTACTAGATGGTAAACTCCACGAGGGCTTGTCTTACTGACTTAGTCACCAGACATCAACATCGTGCCTGGTTCAAAATGTACATGCCATAAACATTTGTTTAAAGAGTGAATACAAACTCAAGATCGTTGACCCTTACAAGTCACTGTATCTGGATTTTGTTACAGTACTTGAAAATAATTTATATGATCTCCCTGGACAGTATTTAGACATATAGTCTTAATATAAGGAGAAGAAGGGAGTTAATGTCTAGGTTATTGGTAGAGCGTCTTCAGCCTGGAAGATGCTTCCTGGTGAAAGTTTGGCCTTCTCGTGATAAACATCATATCAATGACTAAAATAAACTATACAGAGGAAACATCCAGATGGAGAGTAATGTGATACTGAAACATATGGTGGGTACGTGAGACAGAATTAGGATCTAACATGACCTTGGAAGTCCAAAGCGATGGGCTGAATCTAACGAGATTGAAGTATAAACTGCACTTTGGTTCAGAAATCATGTGTGCAAGTATAGGATGGGGAAAGCAATGTGGCTGAACACACTTGGAAAAAATATTAAATAGTGTTGTAACCATAATACAAGTGAATAATAATATACTGTAGTATAGTATAATATGACATAATACAATATGATGTATAATATATGTACCTGATGCAGATGAGTAGCTCTGTACGCTATCTTTCCATCCCAGCTAAATATAACTATATGTATAGTTACTTAAGAAAGAAATCAGTGTTCTTATTTTACCAATTCTGTGTTAAGCATATTACTAGCCTTAAAAGAATTATATTATTTAAAGCAAGACTTATAGAGATTTCTGCACTGTGCTGGTCAATACCTTCAGCGGAGAGAAATAAGTATAGTTGAGGTAATTAAAATAATGTCATATTAGGAAGTGCTGAAGGAACTGAGGTATTTGACAGTTATCTTCAATTTTGTGAAAACTTGTGATTCAGATGACAAAGTAGACTTTGCTGCTTGGCACCAATACTTACAACCAGGACTAATGAGTAGAACCTCGAGAAGGGATATTTTTGGCTCCAAATTAGCAAGAACTTTCTAATAGCATTCTGCCAGATATAATTGCCTGGGAACAGAGGCAGTGGAGCTCACAGCAACCCCAAGCCACGGGGGATAATTACTTGCAGGCACACTTTATAGAAAGTTTGAGCCTTGGGTAGGTAGTTTGGCCCGACAGAGGTGTTTAAGGACATTTCAATTTGTGAGATTTTTAAGAGTCTTTGACTCTAGTATATTGTATGTGATGACGGTCTTATGATTATCCAATTGCAGAATGATATAGAAAGAATCACCTTTTAAAAATTTAATCTCCACCCAGATTTAAAGAGCTTGGCTGCTAATATTGGTGCATTGTCGTGGAGAGCTCTACCATATAAAATAAGTATACCTTGGTCTAATAATCAGGACTTAAAAACTTGCAGTGGTAGCATTTCTTCTTGAAATGTCACAAGTAATCAGGTTTTTTGAATACCTTTCAAACTCAGACCATCTGTTCTCTTTTCTGACCTAAACCAATCGGAATAAATATGTCAAGCTACTGTTAATCTCAAGAAATAATGATTGAGGGATGACGAATATTAATTATCTGAGCAATGCCTGCCATAACTGATGAGAAGAAGGCTTAGGTTTATGGATCTGTGTTTATATGTCTATTGTATATGAAACCAGAACATTCTAAAATATACTTTCGGAATTCTTGATTGAATGAACAAAAACAAAACAAAACAGAACTGTTTGAACCAAAACCAAAGCATTATTTGTCATTTCTATTTGTACTCATAGCAGACACAGTAACACTTTTTAATACTGAATTTGGCCCGACTGTAACCCCTTGACACATACTGACATTTTTGTCATCGCTGAGTTAGGGAACTTTCTACCATTTGTTGAGGACTGTTTGAATTCCAGGCATCTGATAGCTCACCGTAAGTGTAACTAATTTGCTTACAAGTTACATTTGAAATCTTTCTCCCATTTTGGGCCCAGACTTGTACCTTAGGTGTGAAGAAGCATCATAAGAAGCCCTTAATTGATCCTGGAGGAGGACTGCTATTATTTCTATGACTGTTCGGTCATGTTTGCATGTATTTACTTCATCCTAATGATATTTCCTCCAAACTGTTGGTACTCTAGCTTTAAAATCATGACATGAAGATTTATGGTTCTGTGTGTGTAATGAGAAACAATATGACTACTTTTTATTAGTTTCTTCACAACCTAAAAAAGTTGTGTGTGTATAAATGTGTTTGATACCAATATGAGATTTTTTTGTCTCCTTCAGAGAGATACCACCATTTAATGGTAGTATTCGTAGACATCAGTTCTGTGTAGTATGAAGGGTTGGGTTAAGTATAATGTTAGCCATTTTCTTCCTATTCTGATTTTATTCCCTGTTATTCATTAATAGAAGGGATTGATTTCAGTTTAGTTCCATTTCCTTACTTCCTAATGGAAATGTTCAAGATAAATACATTGGCCCAAAATGAAAGGCTGATTGGAAATGGATATGGAGAATCTGTACAATGGATATAATTGAAAACTGCCAGTATTATTATTACTATAACAAAGGTAGATCAAATTTTTCATTGATGGGCAGTTATGTATTTTCTTACTACCTAACAAACAATTCTGATTTAATGGCATGATATTATTTTGCAGTCAACTGAATTAATGATCTTCCCTTTCCAAATAATTTCCTAGATTTTGAAATCGGAATCCTCATTATTTTAGTTATTCCGGCATGAAACTTAAATGGAACCTGTTTTCTCTTAAAATGATCTCCTGTATCTGTCCTGTTCATTGCATCTCCTCTTACCGTCATTTTCAACATAGTCTGTTAAAATAGTTTCCTAATTACTTGCCGTATTTTTTTCCCCGCTCATTATTATTCATCTTACATACCGTTTCCATTTTCATCTTGTTAATCTTATGTTGCAGACCCACAGTGTCTTCTTATTCCCTCAAGGATCCAGGGCAGACTGTTCACTCTGACTTTCAAAGGTCTCTCTGATTTACATGCGGAACTTTGTGCGAAACTACTCTCTCATCTTAGAAAGGCTGATCTGTCCTTGTGCCAACCTGCCACTGCTTATGCTTAGACATGCTTATGGTTATAGAGTGACAACCTCCTGCTTAATCTACGCAGTCCTTCAGGGCTCATCTCAGTCATTACCTTGCCTGATGAAACCTTTTAAACGATTAGAAGTGTTCACTGAAAGTAAGATTAGTGCAAATTATTAGCATGCTATGGCTGTTAATGCATTAAGGTCTTGGACCTTGTTAGAAATACAGTGTTTGCAGAGGAAAAAAAAGGGTTAATTTTGTGGTGGGTATATCATACCTGGAACATTGTGTTGAATTCTGGTTGCATTCGTTTGTGAGGATTGGATTTACGTGGGAGTTTGTTCAGATAATCATGATCAGCGTTTGCAGGAACATGAGAGTCTGTGGTTTGATAGGTTTACCGTGGGTTATTTTCTTTAAGAGTAGATGAGTAATCCACCATTGTGAGGAGTTTTCATATAATAGGAGCTAGAATTCATATTTAGACCTCAAGTTATAGAACCAAGACCAAAGAGAGAAACATAGAGGAAGACATTTCCATTTGAAAGGATAGGATATAACTATCCAACAATATAACTATCCAAGGATTTCCTTGGGAGGTTCTTTGTCACCAGAACCTCCCAAGGTTGGGTAGGGACACTACCTAAACGAAGTATCACTGGGAAGTTGCCGAATTTAAAAGTTCTTTTCACCAAGGTTTCACGAGCTTATGATTAGAGCTAAAATTAAACTCCCTCTTCTTGATCTCTTAGAATCCTTTTTGTGCATCCTGTGTGTTTTGACACTTGATTAGATTTAATAGTAATATTCTTCCTATGATACCTTTTATTTTCTAGTTGAAATGTATATATTGTGTTAACTCTTCAGCCAGATTATAAATACTTGAGATGAGATGGCTCTCCCTCTCTCTCCACTTTCATTACAGTATATACACTTTCATTTAGTAAGCATAAATAAAGCTCTGATTCAAGGAATTTTGAAGTAGGAAGAATATATATATATACACACACACTTTCGTAAAGATACACACTTTCATATATATATATATATATAGTTTCATATTCTGCCTATTTCAATGTTCTCTGCATTTCAGCTATGTTTATACTTACTAAATCAAATGGAATCAAATGGGTGACTGATCAAATAGAAAAATCATAAATTAATCTTTTGATGGGTCAGTGGCTCACTGGGACCATGTTTAGAGATCACCTTGAAACATGCATTGTTTAAAATTCCTTTTGTATGTCTGCTTAATCTAGATGGATAAAACCTTGTAATTTGGGAGAAAGCCCACTGAGGTATCTCAATTAGGACTTTTGTTGATGGGCTTTATAACTTTCAATAAGTCATTTAATTTATTTAGGTCTCAATTTTCTCATGCTTATGGTGAAAAGTTTCATCTCAGTAGTTTCCTAATTTCAGTCATTCATTCCAACTCTATCTATTATGATGCAGTCAAGTTTTATTTATGATTGTTTTGCTACCTTTATATTCAGGGCTAACTATTCCTGTTTTTGTCAAGATTTTTCATTTTCTGATTTAGAACTAGACAAGCCTAACCAATGGAAAGAGAATACACAAAATTCTGTTTCTTAAGCAAGTTAATTACTAAGGGATCTAATTGCAGAATTGACTTATCAAAATGTAGGTATGTAACCATCCTCCCAAGTCGAAGAATCACATGTGTGCAAGGTAAATTGTACCCATTCTTAACTCTATAATTTTTCACAAACTGAGGAATTTGACTTACAAAAATGTGTCCTGTGTTTGTCTTTTGTTTTCTTTTGGAGGTAAATAATTTCTGTAATGCAGTAAAGGATAGAGTATCTTTGCCGAAGTCTCCTGTATTCTTCTTGAGCTACTACCTGAAAAAAGCACATCACTGCGGTCCTCCAGAGAGCAGAGAGCACGTCATAAATGAGTCCCTTTGCCCTCAACGTGGAAATTTACACTTAGAATTCAAGAAGCAAATTATTCAAATTTATGTACCTACAAATAGCTCCTCTGAGAGATGATGTAAATAGGAAATTACCTTTCTAAGAGCTCTGATTGGAATAACAGCAAAACAATGATTCAGTCACTAATAGACTTTGTTGGAGAATGTGAGACATCTGACCTTTATTAGTCCTCCTGTGAGAAAGCAGTAGGAGGAATTCTTGATGATTCGGGGGAGTTTAGGACTCCACTCCCAAGAGTAACCTGATAGAAAAGGCCCACATTTAATGAGTGGACTCGTAGCCTTCTTTGCATCTGTGTTCAGCTCTCAGTTACACCACGGACGTGGCTGCTGAGATAATCCAAAGGTCGTATTGCAACACCCTTTAATATCTCCCAGGAGTTCCATATGTATTTGACTGGAATATCTATAATGTTTTCGGTTTCATTCTACAAATGTTGTTTGGAATCTCCATTGGTTTATTTTGTGTGTTGATGTAGCCTTGGCTGGGTCTTCATTGTGGTGCCTCAATTCTTCACTGGCCCTTAGTGGCTCCATGTTTCTCTTTCCCTAATAATGGTTTCAGTCCTTGATCAATACCCCTTTCGGTCTTCACCTACGATACGAAATTCTACTTTAAAGAAAAGAAGTAGAAGTTGCTAGACTCGCGCTCACTCACCCCTCCATCTTCCCTCCAGAGCTGCCTGTGGCATCATCCTTTCTCTTCTCCTTGACTCCTGACCCAGAGGAAGAGGGACGTCCTTTTCTCAGTCCTGGATTCCGTCCCCCACCCCCTTCTGAGACGCGCCCCATCACCACACTCTGCTTGCCCATGCTTCATATCTTCTCTTCTTTGGCTCCTTTTTCTAAGGGCTTAAAACTACGCTGAAGCGTCGCCTACCTGAAAAAATGCAGTTTTTTTGTTTGTTTGTTTGGCTGCACTGCATGGCATATGGGATCTTAGTTCCCCAACCAGGGATTGAACCCGCATCCCCAGCATTGGAAGCATGGAGTCTTAATTGCTGGACCACCAGGGAAGTCCCAAATGCACATTTTTTGTATTCCTATTTCATCAAATTTGTTTTTTCCTCTGTGTTCATTGTCACATTTCTTAAACTGACAGCCCACAATTTCAGCTCTAATTCACAATTTTTTCCTTTTCTTTACTTGAATTTCTTTGAATTGCAAAAGCCAGACATTAGTGTTGTAACAAAGGAAACAGTAGAACCACTTAATTCTCCTATCAGCAGACCGGCAGCAAATACTCTCATTAGTTTTTCTTGAACTTGAGTTTTTCTTTCACTTGTGAAAACTTTTTTTGCCAAATATCCAAGTCTGAATCACCATAGGTTTCCCATGGTCTTCCATGAAAACAGTGTTGCATGAAAAGTCTCTTGTTCACTAGCAAGTCGAACAGTCATCCAAGTGCTGTTCTTTGGAACAATTCTCGTAGTTCAGTTTTCTGTGCAGCAGAAGTGCTGTCTGGATACTTGCCATTTTTTTCATGCAGAATATTAAAATAATATGGATTTAAATTGCAAAATTTAATAAATTTAATATTTTTTACTGCTTCTTTAAGAACATTACATGGGAACACCATCTTTCACATCTTTTATTTATTTCTTACTGCTGGTGTCTAGTGGTTAAGGACACGAACACTCTTGCTACGTACAACTATTAGTTTCCTGAGTTGTGCACTTGTAGTCTTATCCACCGTTGCTTGTGCAGCATCAGTGCAAATGTCTGCAGCGTGAAACAAAGTAAATGTTGTTTTGAGGATGATGATGATGATGGAGATGAAGAGAATAGTTTGACTTTCTGGACGCTCAGAAAAGGTCTCGGGCACCTTCAGGTGTCTGTGGACCACTCTTTGAGAACTGCTGTTTTCTAGTGTCAGCAGATTTGAGATGCTCATTGTATATCCAACCATGTATTTCTCTTTTCTTTTTTTTTTTTTATTGGAGTATAGTTGCTTTACAATGTTGTGTTAGTTTCTACTGTACAGCAAAGTGAATCAGCTATACGTGTACATATATACCCTCTTTTTTAGATTTCCTTCCCATTGAGGTCACCACAGATCACTGAGCAGAGTTCCCTGTGCTCTACAGCAGGTTCTCATTAGTTATCTATTTTAATACGTAGTAGTGTATATGTGTCAATCCCAATCTCCCAATCTGTCCCAACACCCCCTTTCCTCCATTGGTACCCACACATCTGTTTTCTATGTCTGTTACTCTATTTCTGCTTTGCAAAGAGGTTCATCTGTACAGTTTTTCAAGATCCCGCATATGTGCATTAATAGATGATATTTGTTTTTCGCTTTCTGACTTCTTCACTCTGTATGTCAGTCTCTAGGTCCATCCACATCTCCACAAATGACCCAATTTCCTTCTTTGTATGGCTGTATATATGTGCCACACCTTCTTTTCCTGCCATGGTGTGCTTCTCAATGTCTCTCTGTTAGTCATCTGCTGTGTTCGCTGTGACCACCTCCTGGAATCTGCCCTCCGCCTTCCCTTTCCACCTGTTACCTGCTTCCTTATCCTTCCAGCCCAGCTCAGGAGTCACCTAGTCTATTAAATCCCTACTCTAGACACAATTAAATGATAGAGAAATAAAATTAACATTGACAATTTTTTTTTTTTTTTTGTGGTACACGGGCATCTCACTGCCGTGGCCTCTCCTGTTGCGGAGCACAGGCTCCAGACGCGCAGGCTCAGCGGCCATGGCTCACGGGCCCAGCCGCTCCGCGGCACGTGGCATCCTCCCGGACCGGGGGCACGAACCCATGTCTTCTGCATCGGCAGGCGGACTCTCAACCACTGCGCCACCAGGGAAGCCCTGCTCTGGCCTCTCTTTACTGAATATCTTGTTTTTGAGTTTTGTTTGTAGTAGCAAGGAAAACACTCCCTTTTACTAGCTCGGTGCTATAAATTTCGAAGGAGCAGTAGGAATAGGGTGTTGATTTGGAAAAGAAGATGCGTGAATGTACGTTATGTGTATGTGTAAGAAATCAGGATATTCTACATATTTGTGAATCAAATCACATACTGAAAACTTCAACAGGTTTTTTTCTGACTAGGGATCTTCTTTTTTTTTAAATTAATTTATTTTTATGTATTTATGTTTGACTGCATTGGGTCTTCATTGCTGCGCACAGGCTTTCTCTAGTTGCGGCCAGCAGGGGCTACTCTGTTGCGGTGCGCCGGCTTCTCATTGCGGTGGCTTCTCGTTGCAGAGCAGGGCTCTAGGCGCGTGGGCTTCAATAGTTGTGGCACGAGGGCTCAGTAGTTGTGGCTCGTGGGCTCTAGAGCACAGGCTCAGTAGCTGTGGCTCACGGACTTAGTTGCTCCACGGCACATGGGATCTTCCCGGACCAGGGCTCGAACCTGTGTCCCCTGCATTGGCAGGTGGATTCTTAACCAGTGCGCCACCAGGGAAGCCCTAGGGGTCTTCTTAATTGTAACCAGTTTCTGTTCCTTTGCCGATGACCCAAGATAGGGTATCGTGCACTGATTGATGTATAACACCAAGTATTTGGTGTGTTCTAAGCTCTTACGTAAATCACCTAATTTGATTCTGAAAACATGCCTTTTATGAAAAAGAGTGATTTTCCAGGATTATCAGCACTGTTTACAAGACAGCTAATTGAGGCACAGGGGTTAGGTGTCCAGGGCCACGCTGCTAGTAAAGCAGGATTCACACCCAGGCGGCATGGCTTTCAGAGCCAGGATGCTGTCACTAGTGGTGCCTCTCATGTCAAGGGCTACATATTTCTTTTTTTTTTTAGATGAGAAGGGGATCTTGCCTTTAATATATGGTTTAGAAAGGCTCAGAATGATACGCTGACAATCTCAAAATCATCATAAACCATACAGAAAAAGTATCTATAACAACGATGTACAGTGCAAAGAATCATCTCTAGGGCGCTTACAGTGCCTCATGCCACGTAAACGCTATGTAAGAAGTTGCCAGCACACTGCAGACTCAAGTTTGGCTTTTTGGAACTTTCTGGAAGTTTTTTTCTCCTCACATGTTTTCCACCTGAGGTTGGTTGAATCCTGGCTGCAGATATGGCCGGATGACTGTACTACAGTCAGTTCTCCCATCTTTGTTATGCATTTTCATGTCTTAACAGTGTCTCTTGATGAACTGAAGTGCTTATTTTTTTCTTTTGAAGTATAGTTGATTTACAGTGTTGCGTTACTTTCAGGGGTACACCAGAGTGATTCAGTTATACGTGTATGTGTGTCCTTAGATTCTTTTCCCATGTAGGTCATTACAGAGTACTGAGTAGAGCTCCCTGTGCTACACAGTAGGCCCTTGTTGGTTATCTGTTTTGTATATAGGAGTGTATATCTGTTAATTCCAAACTCCTAATTTAAAGTGCTTATTTTTAATGAAGTCAGATTTATCAATTTTTATTAATGCTTTTATGTTTTATTTAAGAAATCTTTCTCTGACGCAGGTCACGAAGTAGTCTGTTTTGGTTATTTTCCTAGAGGCTGTCACTGTTTCGTGTTTCACATTTAGCTCTGTACCCCACTTCAGCTCATTGCTTGTGTATGATGGGATAGGCATATCCAGTGAGGGCAGCACATTTATGCAAAAGGCTCTCCTTACTTTGCTAAGTGGCAAGTGTACATTCACTGTAGGTCGGTTATCGCTTCTCTTTTCTGTCCCACTGGTCCGGGACTGCTCACCTCGTGCAGTGACACACCCCCCATCAAGGGAGTGGAAAGCCTCACATCCCCTGCTTGGTTCTCCTTCCGTGTCACCTTGGCCGTCCTGGGCTCGTAGCATTTCCCTGTGAAGTTTAGAATCAGCATATCCATCTTCACACAGGTAGATACAAAAGCTTGGGATGGTCCCTAACATGGTATGGACTCGATTTTGTTTCTAATTTTTAGTCGAACGTGAAATAAAAAGGTAAACAGAGAAACGTACGTGGGAAAATAGGCAAAGCAAATGAACTGGGAGTGGAGATATTTATCTTCAAGTTGTGATAACCACCTTTTCCTAAATGTGGCTGGATCATGGGTATTTGAAACCGCATCAGATGCAAACCTTAGCACTGAACAGTGCACGTTCAGGACTGGTACCTGGGGGCTTTTGGATTCCTGTCCGGTGGCAATCACTCCATGAGTCCAGGGTTGAGCTCCAGGAGGGCAGGTGCTTTTGCATGTTGTTTTTTGAGCACGTTTCCAAGGCTGGAGGAAAACGCCTGGCTGCAGTTGGCTAACTCAATATGTGTTGAATGCTACCCGTGCAGAATACGAAGAATGGTAGTTCTATTTAAGTATGGGTTCTGTGAGGGAGAAATAGATTCAACTCTTGAAACATTTACACTCACAGAACATTTCCCCCCAAAGGTGTTAACAAATATAGACAATGATAGGCCATAATTGATATTAGTCATGATTAGTGAATCATTTGGCAACAGTATTGGATACTGTATCATAATACCTTTAAAACGTAAGTTTCAAAATCAGTCACATTGATGTATTTTTGGTTACCTTTAAGGTTCGGAATTGTTTTCAAATGCAATTCA
The DNA here is from genome assembly GCF_937001465.1 of Orcinus orca. Lineage (NCBI taxonomy): Eukaryota > Metazoa > Chordata > Mammalia > Artiodactyla > Delphinidae > Orcinus > Orcinus orca. Next base: position 3,758,879 of record NC_064562.1, read on the forward strand.
GTATATGTCATTTTGTATCTTCTGGGTGCTCTGTGATAGCTTAGTTCTTGGCAGGTAAACAAGAAGATTGTTCTGGATTGTTAGAGTGAAACTTTCAAGGAGGACAGGACATCTGTCTGACTGTTTCCCACCAGGCGTATGATCCTGCCTGTATTCCCCACCTTCTCCCTTTCAGAGAAGGCACTCCCCACCTCCATCCAGGACTCATTATGTCTCCCATGTCTTAGATTTCATTGACTCTGGGTTTTGTTTTGGGGGGGAGGGATTCTGAAATGGGAATTAATATTTCCAAGTTTTTCCACTCAACTGCATCTTTTATCTCCTTAGATTTTACAACACAGACTAATGGAAAGAAAAATTCCCCCATGTTTCTGAAACCCACACTTGCTTCTAGTCAGTTTTTCTCCTTTGCTGGAGTCAGTATAGTCCAAGTCTTCTTTTGGGGGTGGTAACAAAGAGTAGATTTATTTTATTAATTTTTGAAGCCCAAGTATTTAGGAACTATACCCAGTGATATTTTGTCTTGCTAGTGTTCACTTTTTTTATCTCTTCATGGGCCAGATTTTCCTTAGAAGAAAGCCAGGACGTTAAACTTGGTTTTCGAATATTAGCTAGGGAAATAGTTCAAATAATCAGCCATTTGGTTTAAAAAAAAAAAAAACAAAAGCAAACTAGTAATTTGACTGATTTTTTTTCTGTCTTAAATTGAGTAATAACTCAGTCACAATATTTTGTTATGTATAAATACCGTGTGGATTTTCTTTTGGGGCGAGTTGTCACTGGATATTGTTTCTTTTTTTAATTTAAAATATTTTTATTGTGGCAAGAACACTTAACATGAGATCTACTCCTTTTCACAGATTTTGTGTCCAATACAGTGTGGTTGACATTGGGTACAACGTTGTACAGTAGATTTCCAGAACTTACTCATCTTACTTAAGTGAAATTTTACACCTGTTGATGACCAACTCCAGTTCCCTCCTCACTCCCACCAACCCCCATTTTTTCCTTTGTCTCTATGAGTGTGACTGTTTTAGGCTCCTCATATAAGTGGAATCCTGAAGTATTTGTGCTTCTGAAACTGGCTTATCTCCCTTAGCATCCTGTCCTCCAGGCCCATCTGTGTTGTTGCATGTGGCAGGATTTCCTTTTTTAGGGCTGAGTAATATTCCATTGTATGTATGCATGGACTGCTTTTAAAACTCCATTCATCTGTCAATAGACATTAGGTTGTTTCCACACAGTGTCTATTGTGCAGAGTGTGGCAGGGACCCTGAGCTGCAGATGCGGGGACGAGCTGGGGTAGAGTTTTATTTTTTATTGTTTTAATAAATTTATTTATTTTTATGTATTTATTTTTGGCTGCATTGGGTCTTTGTTGCTGCATGTGGGCTTTCTCTAGTTGCGGCGAGTGGGGGCTACTCTTCATTGCAGTGCGCGGGATTCTCATTGAGGTGGCTTCTTGTTGCGGAGCATGGGCTCTAGGTGCACGGGCTTCAGTAGTTGTGGCATGTGGGCTAAGTAGTTGTGGCTTGTGGGCTCTAGAGTGCAGGCTCAGCAGTGTGGCGCACGGGCTTAGTTGCTCCGCGGCATGTGGGATCTTCACGGACCAGAGCTCGAACCCGTGTCCCCTGCATTGGCAGGCAGTTTCTCAACCACTGTGCCACCAGGGAAGTCCCCCGGAGCTGGGGTTTAGAGCTCAACACTGTGCACTAAGGTGGTGGGAGGGGCCATGGCCAGTTCTCCTGGTTACAGCCCCAGCTTGGATCTCTGTGGTCCCCACGGGATTGGTATCCACCGGCCCCATCAGTGTCTGGAGGCAGGCGAGCTAGAAGCCCATCCCTGGGGTGGCACCCCAATAAGCTGGGATGCTGGTTCCACTCTTTCCCTGTTCTCTCTGGTCTGTGTTGTGGTGGGCGGTGCCTGGGGGGTGGGGATTGTGGGGATACAGTGTCTCCCCTTTTCCTACCGGGGCCATTGAGGCTGGTTGGGTGGAGAAGCCTGTCTGTTAGTTTCTGGATTTCTCACAGAGGGGATGGATCCGTGCCTTGCTGTTGAGATGGTGTATCCATGGCGGCAGGAGAGTCCAGGATTTCCTGTTCCATCTCCTGAAGTCCCTCCAATCAAACTCTTCATTCCATCTCCCACCCTACATCTTACCATCCCATCCAGTGTGGCTCCTGTCTCTCCCTCAGCTGGAAAGAAGCTCTCCCTTTTGCTCAATCCTGTGAAGAGTCTTTAGTCCTCAACTTATTAACCTCTCAGCAGCTTTGGTCCTGTGAACCAACCCTTCCATCAAATATTTTTTTCCTGGAGTTCTGTTGACGCCACACTTGTGGGTTTTCTCTGTTGATGGAAAAAAATGCACAACCTAAAAGTTGAGAATTATGCTTTATTTGGCGGACAAAACTGAGGACTTAAGCCCAGGATGCAGCCTCTCAGAATAGCTCGGAGGGACTGTTCCAAAGAGGTAAGGGGAGAGCCAGAACACAGAGGAGTTTTTGCAACAAAGACCAAGTAATCGGAACATCAAAAGATTACCATTAATTAACGAAAGCCAGACATCTCAACGTAATGAATTTAGCAATTTTCTATGTATGGGAAGATGCAAGAGTCCGGGCTCACTGAAACCCTTCCTTGGACGTGCACCTCGGCTGCCGGGGGCCAGCGTTCTCATCCTGAGTCCCCTCAGGGGGCACCGCCGGGGGCGGCTGTCATGTGCTGGCTTCATGGCTGCAGCATCCTTTGTTTACTGATATGGCGGCAACATTCTTTGCCCACACTGCCTTCTTCTTGGGCAGCTTATCCTTTGCCTCAATTGTCGGCTTATCTTCCTACATCTGCTCATTACATGTTGGGGCTCCTGGTGTTTCAATTCCATGTCCTTTTTGTCACTGTAAACTTTTTTTTTTTCCTAACTAGTGATTTGTCTAATCATTAAAATCATCCAAGGAGCTTTTAAATCCTGATGCCTGGGTCTCATCCCGCACTAACTCAATCTGGAGGTGGGGCGTGCGACTTCGCATCTGTAGTCTGCAGAGCTCCTCCAGGGGGCTCAGTGCACAATCGAAGCTGAGAATCGCTGGACACGTTCATCAGAACCTGCAGCTTTCAATACCACCTTCATGTCAGAATCACCCGTATGTGTGTTTGACTCTTGAATACCTCACTAGCACATGCACTGTGCATGGCGTGTTGTGAACGCCAAGAGCTTTCTTAAATGAAACCTTAAATGACTGAAGTAGAAGAGAAATGCAGCAGATTGTAGTGGCGTGGCTGGTGAAGCTTTGGTTGTTCTTTAAGGGATCTTATTGTTTAATGTCCTAAGTTGAGTTTTCTCAGGGACAGACTCTGAGATGGAGATTGACCTGCAGAATGATATTGTTTGGGGAACAAGACCTCTTGGGGCTGAGAAAGGCAGATTCAAACACAGGAACAAGGCAGTTGCAACTGAGGCTTCAGTTGATGCCCCAGGAGCTCGAGGCTGGGATGGCCTCGGTGAGTAGAGAGGGACTGGGGCTTGGTGTCCTCACAGAGAGTCTTCAGACATGGTTCACCTTCAGCTGAAGGCTGTTTCTGAAGAGACCGAGCTCAGAGCCTTAAGCAGCCACATTTCTGGCAGCCTCTGTGGTGCTGGGAGATCTGGGGGGAAGCAGCACCCCAGGGTCCATCACAGGGGGATCTGGATTGGCACCTGCACGGATCTTAGAGTTCACCTCATTTAGACCTTCATTTAAAGGTGAGTACATGGAGGCTCAGCGAGGGTAAGTGACTTGCCAGGGTCACGTGGCAATCTCGCAGTCTGTCTGGCACTAGTACAGTGTCCACTCTTAAGGTAAGAGTGTCTTCAGTGATACCCGTACTTAACTTTATTACGCGACTGTGGAGCTTATCTTATTACCACGTCTCTTAGGCCAGAAGGCAAGTATTTTACACTTATGCTACGTGCGGAAAACTGACAGAAGATAAGTCCTGTTCCAGTTGTAATTCGTCTCAGAGTCAGAGGTATTATTGCAATACTATGGATTCTGATTTGCTGGGCTGGGTGGAATACCATTTCTGTGTAGTATGGAAAATAATTGCACAGCAAACATTTTGTTTGGGTTGAGGTTTAAGTTTAATTCCTTGTACCATGAGGCTTGTATCAAAAGGACCGCAGTCTTTGATGGGTTTTGGAAATCTCTAGTGTCCAATATAGCATCTCTAAATAGATGTTTCTACTTCATGAAAAATATTTTTTTCTATGAGCCATGGGTAATGTAATTGCGTAATTGAAGACAGACAAGTTTGTCAAATGTTTCCATGGGATTTAACAGTTCCTTAAGCCCAACTGGAGTGACAAAATGGTTGTTGAGGAACACTGTTTGTAATTATAATTCTTGGACAATTATAACACAACAGACTTTGCTGCACATACACTCATAAACACATTCTTTTCAAATAATATAAAACTAATTAAAGTCAACTAGTCAGTCAAAGGTATCACTCCCTGTATTCATAAACCTTCCGTTCACAATTTGGGAAAACCGAATGGAAGATAAATACCGAAGCTGTTAAGAGAGGTGATAATAAATGATACTATAGTAAGGCGAATACAAAACAAATAAAAGTACTCTACAATAACCCCACAATTATCTGGATTCTTAAATAACTACTGACCTGATTTATTACCTGAATCTAGGAAGTGTTTGTCTGTCTTTGTATGTCTATCTGATCGTCTAATTAAAAATTCTTCCATGTAGATAAAAATGGGAACTAACCTCTTAGTAAGGGGATATGTACAGACTTGTAGCAGTGGGTTTTCATAAGCCCCAGACTTCACGTATGATCAAAATGTCAGTTTTACCTGACTGTATAGAGAGTTTACCTCCAGTTACAGCTGTGGATTTTGGAATAAGAAAGTGTGAGTGCCTCTCTGAATCTTTTAGCTTCCTTCTTGTTCTTTCTCTTAACTTTACTTTTTCAGAGAATTTTTAGGTTCACAGCACAATAGAGAGTATGGTACAGAGATTTCCCGTGTACCCTCTGCCCCTACAATGGCCTAGTCTCCCTCATTATCAACATCCCTACCAGATGGTACATTTGTTACCGTTGATGAATCTACGTCGTGACCACTCAAGGTCCATAGTTTCCGCGAGGATTCACTCTTGGTGGTGAGCGTTCTGTGGATTTGGGCAAATGCACAGTGACATGTGGCCATCATTATTGGGTCATACTGAGTATTTTCACTGCCCTAAAAATCCTCTGTGCTCTGCCCACTCATCTCTCCTCCAAACTTCCAACCCCTGGGCAACTGCTGGTCTTCGTACTGTCTCTAGTTTTGCCTTTTCCAGAATGTTATATAGTTGGAACTATACAGCCTTTTCAGATTGGCTTCTTAGAAATATGCATGTCAGTTTCCTCCTTTTATTTTCATGCCTTGACAGTTCATTTCTTTTAGTGCTGAATAACATTCCACTGTCTGGATGTTCCCCAGTTTATTTATCCATTCACCCGCTGAAGGACGTGTTGGTAGCTTCCAGTTTCGGCAGTTATGAGTAAAGCTGCTGTAAGCCTCGTGTACAGGTTTTTGTGTGGACGTAAGTTTTCATTACCTTTGGGTATAGACCAAGGAGTGCTATTACTGGATCGTATAGTACGAGTATGTTTCATTTTATAAACACCCACCAAAATGTCTTCCAAAGTGGCTGCACCGTTTTGCTTTCTCACCAGCAACGGATACGAGCGTCTGCTGGCTCCACGTCCCTGGCAGCATTTGATGTTGTCAGTGTTCCGGAGTTTGGCCACTGCGGTCGGTGTGTAGCGGTACCTCATTGTTGTTTTCATTTGCATTTCCTTGGTGGTACATGGTGTGGAGCATCTTTTCATACGTCATTTGCCACCTTGCTCATCTTTGGTGAGGTGTTTATTATTATTTGTCCCCCCTCTTCTTTTTTGTTCCTCAAATGAACTTTTTAAAACAATTAGAACAGGGACTTCCCTGGTGGTGCAGTGGTTAAGAATCCGCCTGCCAGTGCAGGGGACACGGGTTTGATTCCTGGTCCGGAAAGATCCCACATGCCACGGAGCAACTAATCCCGTGCGCCACAACTACTGAGCCTGTGCTCTAGAGCCCGTGAGCTACAACTAGTGAGCCCACACACCTAGAGCCTGCGCTCCACAACAAGAGAAGCCTCCACAATGAGAAGCCCGTGCACCACACAGAAGAGTAGCCCCAGCTCGCCACAACTAGAGAGAGCCCGCGCGCAGCAACGAAGACCCAACGCAGCAAAAAATAAATAAATTAAAAAAAATTAGAACAGTTTTATATTTATAGAAAAATTGTCAAAATAATATGGAGTTCCCAATATCCTGCATCTAGTTTCCCCTATTATTAACGTCTTACATTAGTTTAGCACATTTCTTACAACTCAAGACTCAGCCATAAAAAGAAACAAAATTGAGATGTTTGTAGTGAGGTGGATGGACCTAGAGTCTGTCATACAGAGTGAAGTAAGTCAGAAAGAGAAAAACAAATACCGTATGCTAACACATATATATGGACTCTAAAAAACAACAACAACAAAAAATGGTTCTGAAGAACCTAGGGGCAGGACAGGAATAAAGAGGCAGACGTAGAGAATGGACTTGAGGACACGGGGAGGGGGAAGGATAAGCTGGGACGAAGTGAGAGAGTGGCATGGACGTATATACACTACCAAATGTAAAATGGATAGCTAGTGGGAAGCAGCCGCATAGCATGGGGAGATCAGCTCGGTGCTTTGTGACCACCTAGAGGGGTGGGATAGGGAGGGTGGGAGAGAGGGAGATGCAAGAGGGAGGGGATATGGGGATATATGTGTACGTATAGGTGATTCACTTTGTTATAAAGCAGAAACTAACACACCATTGTAAAGCAGTTATACTCCAATAAAGATGTTAAAAAAAAGAACCAACAGTGGTATATTGTTATTGACTATAGTCTATATTTCGATTGCTTAGTGTTTAGCTAATGTCCTTTTTCTGCTCTAGGACCCCAGTCAGGATACAAATGACATCCAGTCCTCACACCTCCTTCGGCTCCTTTTGGCTGTGACAGTTTCTCAGACTTTATTTTTCGTGGCCATGGAAGCTTTGAGGAATCGTGGTCAGGTAGCTTGTAGAATGTCCCTCCGCTGGGATTTGTCTGATGTTTTTGTCAGGACTAGATTGAAGTTATGTGTTCTGGGAAGGAAGAACACTCGTTTAGAAATGACAGTCCCATCACATCATATTAAACATACACAGAGTCAACATGACTTATCACCTGGTTAGAGGTTAAGGTTAATCACCGGGGTGAGGTCGCATTTGTCAGGTTTCTCCCCCGAACTTCCATCCCATGCTCTTTGGAAGGTGTCACTGTGCACAGCTCACACCAAGCTGGGGGTGTGATGCCCCAGCAATTTGAGAGCAGAGGATCTATGCCAGTTATTTGGAATTCTGCACGGGAGATTCGTCTGTGCTCTACCATTTAGTTATTTACTCAATCAGCCATTTTAGTTACATCTTTATGGACTCATGCGTTCTTATTTTATACTTTGGATTATAAGCCAGTACAATTTTATTTTATTGCTCAAGTCATCCTAGATTTGGCCATAGGGAGCTCTTTCAGTTGGCTCCTGTGTCTTTTTGACAAAGTCCCATCAGCTTTAAAAAAAAAAAAAAATCTTCCCTTATCTCACTTTAGGTGAGGATAACAGCATTTGTTTCCACGGAGGGTTTCTTAACCTGTGGGGCACATCCTGGAACCCTCAGCATTGCAAACTTTGTGGCCATTTTCTAAGGGAAGCACATAGCTTTCATCATATTCTCAGCGGTATCTGTAGTGCTAAAAAAAGAGGTAAAGAATCACTGCCCTAGAGTAAAGAGGAGAAATAATACAACGTACACATTTCGCACGCCTTGCTCTTTCCTCCCTCCGCGTGCTTGCTTTAGTTCACAGCCAGCAGGCAGCTCCCTCCTTGAGATGACCTGGCTAGTGCCCTGCCACACTCAGGTCTGTGAAGACCTGTGACCATGGTTGCTGCACTTATAACTGGAAAAACAAAACGGTCCTTTGACTCAGATTCCTGGTTTAAGGGAGGATGTGAAGCCTATATGCTCGCGCACACCAGCTTTGAAATGCAGCAGTGCTGTGTGGTCGCTAAAGGGTCATGGAAAATAAGTACACTCTGCAATTAATGGAAAACTGAGCTTCCCTCTTTGGAAAGACATTTCTGGATTTTTCCTTTAGTGCTGGAAAACATTACATCATCCAGCTATACAGCCTGGTCCATTCCTTAGCATATTAGTCATGACATCAGTTCAAGTTTAGCTGAGTGAACAAAAGAGGCAGGCTGTAAAAAGGCTTTTGATATAAAAGACATTATTTTCTCTAGTCATTTGATGACTTTGCCTCAGTAGACTCAGTTATTGTCTTAAATTAATATCATATTTCCATGAAATCAGTCCTGTTGTGTAATAATATCATAATCCTTGATAGATTTACTGAAAGAAAACACAGTGGCCTCATCAGATGGATAAAACATTGGACTGAGATTCAGAATGTGAAATCTCTAATAACGAAATAGACATTGAGCATGGAACCTAATTAAAATCATTTAACTCTTCTTATTCCTGGTTATTTTGTATAAATACTAGCCACTTTCCAAATTATAAGGTTGTGTATAGTAAAGTGCAAACACAGGAAAATGTGCTATATACAAATTGTTTCAGCTCTCTTGAAGAAAGTGATGTAGCTATCTAGGCTTTTAAAATATATTTTAACGTGTGGAGATGACTTTAATGTTATTTTAGGATTGACCAAGCTGAAAAAGAATGATTTCTATTTTTTTATTTAGGTAGGAAAAAAAATCCCTGAATTCATCCATGTGAATATGAATTACATGAGATTTCACTTAAATTTTAAAATGTCTTTGAATTTCTAATATAAAGAAAGGTGAAGTGTTGATTAAAGACTCATATCAGGTTACCTGCAGCAGAGACATGAAAGTATGTATTGACACAATGGTCAAAAAAGAAAAGAAATAGTTAATTGTCTTTATGTTGTCTGGTTCATTCTATTGCTTAGAAGAAATGTACTTGTGAAGGATTTTATATCGAGACATAATAATAGCAGTCCTTAATTGATCCAATTCAAGTGTAGTTTGTAATCCATCAGTTCCGTTTTCCTCCCTTGGATGAGAAAACTTGTAGATGGGTTTGGACACTAATTTGCATCTTAATATCTAATTTTTCCACATAACCTCATTCTCTTGAGAATGAAATGGAAAATGAATGAATGGGAAAATCTCATTACTGGTCCCCAAATCCTGGAGAATGAAATGGAAAAATCTCATTACTGGTCCCCAAATCCTGCAGCTAGGATATGGGAGCTGATAAGGTCTTGAGAAACATATCTACTTAATCTCCTGTACCTTTGGGGGGTTTAACTAATTGGTTTTCATTTTTTTTCTCCAATGTTTTGGATTCTTTCTGAGAGCTACTTGGAAAGGTTGTCTGTATCAACTCACAGTAGTTTTAGATTTTTTCATACGCTTCTTAATATCTGTCATATTTCACCTGTAGTGGTTGTATCTTATCAGCACATTGTACGATAATTAACACAGAAAAGAAATGCCTGATAGGTCAGAGCTGGGATTTTAAAACAAAGCCAAGCCCATGACATTGTTTGCTTCCTATAATGTCACTTATGAAATTGACACTTTTACCGTATCGGTACAGAATAGACAATGCTGGATGCTCCAAGTGTAGTTTTAACCTTCCCTGTGATTTTCATGGATATTATTTTTGGACTGGGAAAATGATTATATCATAAGACTTTACAGGTGGTAAATGAATCCAAACCAACAGTAAAGAACAACGGTTTCCACTGGCTTCCAAGGAAGCGTTTACGTGCTCCCAAGCAACTACCAGTTTAGTCAAGATTCATTGTTCAAAGTTGATTAAAGTAGAAGAAATGGCAGTTTTTCTCTTTTCGATAGTGGACAGCAAATATGTGCATGTAAAAGAAAAGGCAGCGGTATCTCGGAGCTCTGTATTTTCCCCTTTTAATTGGTCTGATATTTGAGGAACTGCCTTTACCAATCCCCGGTGTATTTTACTCCACGGAGAGCATTCCTTGTGTGTTTCTTGGACAATATCATTTATGAGTCAGCACGATTTTTTTGTGAATTCTTGGACCCTCTGGCCTTATCATCCTGTAGTATTCACATACTCCTTTGCTTAGGTGGAAGGTTAATACTATATATATTATTCAAAAACTATTTTTTGCTCTTGTTTCCTTGTCTGCCATTCTTTTGTGCTTGTCTAGATTTTGACTGCATGTTGCTTCAGGACAAGTGAGAGGTCTGCTTAATTTTATTTAAAGAAAGTAACATGAAGTATTTAGGGCAGTGTTTCATGCATTTGGTAAAATTAAACGCTAAAATACTTTTTGTGTTTGTTTTTATTTTTTATGACAAATACCTTTTGGGATTCTGATAAGTCTACTACTTTTCACCTCTACTTGGAAAAGCCATGCTGCAAATTTGTCTCAAAAAGCGAAGTCTTTTCTCCAATGAACATCACGCATTCCTGTTGCTTGCTATTCTAAATACTTACCAGGGCTTTGTTTTGCTTTTTCTCGTATAGGCAGCAGTCAGCCGAGGACCTTGCCCGAGTACCGGCCAACTCCACTAGCAATATCTTGAATAGGCTATTGGTCAGTTATGATCCCAGGATAAGACCAAATTTCAAAGGTTGGTCTCCCTCCACCCCAATATCTCCATTCTTTGCAGTTTAAAAACTAATTTTGTCTGTATAAGATCATTTATTTGTTTTATTCAAAAGAGTATATTGTAAATTGACATCTAACTGTCATGTAATGTGCTTAAGTCAGAGCAATTTAATGCAAAGATGTTTAAAGATAAGCAAAGCATTCGTTCTAATAGGCTTATGTAGTTCCCAGTTAAAAATAAAAAAGATATGTTGTGAATTTATAGGCTAACCGATCTGATGGGTTTTCTAAGTACTTTGTATTCTTAACTTTAATAATTTAAAATTTACGCTCTGACTTTCATTCAGACACCAAAGTTCTACTTTGTAGGAGAATGGCCATATACTCATTTGAGGATAGAGAATGCTCTGATAGACATTTAAATTCTTTTTTTTTAAATCTTTATTAGGTTTTTACATTGATTAAAAAAATTCCCTCTACTCTTTAACTGAAAAAAAATGGCCATATGGTTTTTAAAAGCGTGTTAACTTTGTGAATAAAATGACTATGTTTTCTTCAAGAAAACATTATGTCCTATCATTCCTTTCAAGAACCAAAACCGTACTTGAGCTAAAAGTTGTGGGAAGGTGGTACAGCTTCCCTCCCTCCCTCCCTCCCTCCCTCCCTTCCTTCCTTCCTTTCTTTCTTTCTTTCTTCCTCTCTCTCTTCCTTTCTTGCTTCCTCTTGATGAGTTAGGAAAAGTTATATGAACATATCTCTGGAAAACTGTCATCTTTGTTGCTGGTTAAGGACAGGTATTAATGTAGATCGGATTAACATTATAAGGCTTGATTATTTTTCCTTTATGGAAAAAAGAAAGAAAGAAAGAAAGAAGGAAGGAAGGAAGGAAGGACGGACGGAAAGAAAGAAAGAAGAAAGAAAGAAAAAAAGAAAGAAGAAAGAAAGAAGAAAGAAAAGAAAGAAAGAAAGAAAGAAAGAAGAAAGAAAGAAAGAAAGAAGAAAGAAAGGAAAGAAAGAAAGAAAGAAGAAAGAAAGAAAGAAAAGAAAGAAAGAAAGAAAGAAGAAAGAAAGAAAAGAAAGAAAAGCTTGCAGCTGCTTCTAGTCAAGTGAAGTTATATGACTCTGTTATAAAAACAGGGTTTTTGTTCGTTACCAGAACCTGCGGTTACTTTCAGCAGCACTGTGCTCTGGGTTGTCACATGTCTACCCTGTATTGATTCAACACCTGTTTTTCATCAGTCAGAGGTTATGTGGCTAAAAGGCTAAATTCACATTTTCCCTTTGTTAGCCCAAGCAGCAGTTCACAATGAGTAAAAAAAAAAAAAAGAAACAGAAAGAAATTGGCAACATTATACTTTAGTTCTCACTCCATGAACTTTAAAATTATTTTCCAGCAGGTCAGGCAAAAATCTTAATAATGATTCTGTTATATGTCTGATTAACTTTGCATTTTCATGAATTAAAAATCAAAATATAGCAATTGTAATTGAATTCTGCATTACCATTTAAGGTAACAATTTAAAATGATTATAAAATGCAAAATAAACCCCATATTTTAAAAATGATGTTTTTTAATGAATAATTTACAATCTGTTAAAGTAAACGCATCAGCCCAATTAAAAAAAAAATTTAAGGTAAATGTATTTTCCCAGAATTTCTACAATTTAAGAGAGAAATATTTCTGAATAAATAATGCTATAAAGTACGAGGTAACTCATTTTTTATTTGTGTGTTGATCCCTATTTAGAAAAATAAGTCAATAGCAACTGTGAACATGGTATCCTGAAGCCATAGGTTTATAATTTTACATCCATACGGATTGGAAAAAATAGAAAAATCAAATGCATAAACCATAAAAAATGAAGATTCTGAGCAAGGTTTTTACAGCTACTAAATATATCCTTAATTTTTATTGACAGGCATTCCTGTTGATGTAGTTGTCAACATTTTTATCAACAGTTTTGGATCTATTCAAGAGACAACAATGGTAAGATTACAACCAATTTAATATTTTTAATTGAGAAGATTTTAACTGGAGGATAGTGGAAGAAATTATAACTGAAGAATAAGGAGTAACTCTCAGGGAAAAAAATGCAAGCTGTCTCCTAGTATAAAATATTCAAATTTCAGGGTTTTGTTGAATCAGTGATTTCAATGGCTTTGTGATTTTGCAATTCAAATTTAGTCTTTATATTGCATTGAAACTTACAGACTTGGGAGAATTAACGTCCTCACTCTGAACGACTAATTGGATACCACCTGGGAAAAGGATTTATGCAATTAATATTCTGGAGTGACATTTTTTTCCTAATATGCTTATGTGTAGAAGCATTCAAAAATATTTAAGTGTTCATAGTTTTTTTTTTTTTCCTTCCAATTTCCTGAGAAGAATCTTTGTTTTTTCTCTTGTGCTAATTTTGTGATGTGTGGAGCAGAGAATAGTAAAAAGCAAATTTGATTTTCCTGAACTAGAGCAGCGGAGCTCCCTGAAAAGATTATGCGACACAAAGAAAGGGCAAGGAGACGGCCAAGAAGAGAAAGGAGGGACAGAAAAGAGCGAAAGGAACAGAGAAGGGAGGCTTGAGGTGGGGCTGCCATCCAGGGTGAGTTGGGCGTTAGGGGCAAAGATGTCTGTGGAGGGTGATTAGTAGATGCCCTGAGCCATGTGTGATGCAATTACCCCTCAGCTTTTAGAAGACATTCGGTACAGTCCACTTGCTTATTAATGTTTTAACATATTAGATTTGTACCCTTTTTGAAAAACCATATGCTGAAATGATACTTTAGGTGGGAGAAAGAAAGCTTAATTTTTTTTTTTTTGGTATCTTTTTTCTTGAGATACTTATATTTTTCTTAAGGAATAATATAAGGTTTGGATTAAAAGCCTAATAGCAATGGTTAGAACACAGTAGAGTTTTTCAGGGAATACCTCAGACCAGAGAAAGAATGATTTTAAATATGTTTCCCTTTATTCTTAGGAGCAGCATAGTATGTTACAAAAGCAATTGTATATTGCATTTAAATGATGACACCTATTTTTATATTAATTAATATAAGAATATAATATATTAATTGTGAGGAGAATGTTATTTATTTTTTATAGAACCATGTCTTTAGCCCTGAGTACTTGATTTTTTGTTAGACAGTGTGTAGATGTTTTGGATAATTAAAGATTTTGAACTCAAGTCCAAAATTCACTTGCAGCGACTTTAGTTCACCTAAATGGCTGTATGTCTAATATAGTATAGATCACTAGAAGACAGCTCTGAAATAAAGGACAGACAACCATATATCACTCAGGAGACAAGGATAGCCCTCATCATTTGAAAATATGACTAGTTTATCTAAGCACTTCACTTAACAAGAGTGAGAAATTTCATTTTCTCAAGGTGAAAGTTTCAGGGGATCTATTTGATCTCTATACTCTTCCCTGTACCCTGTTTTATCTTTCATGGTACCGTTACGCTAATCCCGAAACACCACCATCGAGGTGTTTCAGCCTGTGGGAAACATTCCCAACTCTATCTTGCATTTTAGGACAACTAATGCAGGGGTGTTTTTTCTCATTTGCATGAAGGCTACATATGTGTCCCAACTCAGGCAGTACCATTAATGTACCTGTTCTTTAATGAACATTGAATGCCTCCCAAATATCAGATGCTACACTTCTGTAGGTCCCATCAGTAGTTAGTTAACTGTATCAAGCTGAAAACACGTGGGGGACAAAGAAAAGGAGTAAGAACTTTCTTACAGGCTATTTGAGGATTATAACAAAATACTGCGTAATTTCTCACATAATCTTCTCTTGTCCTCCTGCCTGCTCTTCACAGTAGCGAGCCCAAAAGCACCCGTTGCTGGGACCAGATCCCACCAGTTTTCAGCAGCGTCTTTGTCGCCGCTACTTGCCTCGAACCTCCATCTCTCGTCTGTAATCAGGGCCTCTTACTCTGAGCTACTCCCACTCACTCTGTGCCCCCTTTTCCATCCAGGTCTTTCAGCTCTGTCACGTTCGTTTGTTAAACCAGATTGCTTCTTGACTGTAATGCAAGTATTTTTGTGTCTTTTCCTTTTGATCTCTGATGGACTATTAACTCCTTAAGTCAGGAAAAATGTATTCAACTTCTTCATTTCCTGTAAAGTGAGGAGACAATAGGCCCTCAGTTAGTGAACACATAAATAATGTCATATTATTAACTAATACCGGTTAAATAAATGAACAAATAAATTCTGCTATTTGTCTAGCAAAAAGTGAGTCCACGTAGCCATAAAGAAATTGGCAAAGCAAATTTAAACAATAGACTCATGTTGAACATTTATTGGGTTAAAAAACAGAGCAGGGCTTCCCTGGTGGCGCCGTGGTTGGGAGGCCGCCTGCCGATGCAGGGGACGCGGGTTCGTGCCCTGGTCCGGGAAGATCCCACATGCCGCGGAGCGGCTGGGCCCGTGAGCCATGGCCGCTGAGCCTGCGCGTCCGGAGCCTGTTGCTCCACTATGGGAGAGGCCACAATAGTCAGAGGCCCACGTACCGCAAAAAAAAAAAAAAAAAAGCAAATAATGTTATAATAGTAGAGGGTTAGTTTTAGAGACCTTTATGCAGAGGAACCAAATTATTTATATTTACTGTTTCTTTTGATGAGATAACCTGGCTTTCCCTTTGTGTTGTGAAGATACAGCCTAAAGGTTCAGAATTGGAACCATACTCATCAAATAGACTTAAATGTTCCGTTTTATCATAAGTATTATTTTTTGCTTTTGCAGTGTTTATTTCATGCATACCTATAAGGCAGAGTTTTATAGATGTGTGTTTTAAGCCTGTCATATTTTATAGATTTGCTCAGTCTTTCCAAAAACAGATGCCCTAATACCTGGTTGCTTAAGAGTTAGGAAAGGTACAAGCTACTCTCGATATAGAGATAACATTAGGATGTCTTCTAAGGGAAAAAAGTGTTACCTAAGACAAGCTTGCTCTTCATTACTTGTTATAGACACCAGTCAGAAATAATAGTGATGACTCAGCAGGTTAACTAAGAGGGTCCACGTGTGGAGAGCAGTTATTTCTTTCTTTTTCCTTCCAATCACCCAGGGTGGGCTTATTTTTTTTCAGCTTCATTGAGGTATAACTGACAGATGAAATCGTAAGAAATTTAAAGTGTATGTGATGATTTGATATGCCTCTATATTGTGAAAGGATTTCCCCCATCAACTTAATTAGCATATCCACAATTTATCTCTTTTTTTTTTGATGAGAACATTTAAGTTCTATTCCTTTACCAAATTTCAATTACACAATTGTGTTATCGACTACAGTCACCATGTTACACATTAGATCCTCAGACCTTATTCATCTCACAACCTAAAGTTTGCACGTTTTACCAACCTCTCCCTATTTCCCATACCCTGAAATTCCTGGCCATCACTCTCCTACTCTCTGATTCTATGAATTCAACGTTGTTTTAAGACTCGACATATAAGTGATACCACGGAGTAATTGTCCTTCTCTGTCTGGCTTATTTTACGTAGCATAATGGTCTCCAGGTTCATCCATATTATTGTAAATGACAGTATTTCCTTCTTTTTTAAGACTCAGTGATATTCCACGATATATGTATATATATACCAAATTTTCCTCATTCATTCCTCCATTGGTGGGCACTTAGGTTGTTTCCATGCCTTGGCTATTGTAAATAATGCTGTAGTGAACATGGAAATACACGCATCGCTTCTAGATATCTTGTTTCCTTTGGGTATAGGCCCAGAGATGGGATTGCTGGATATGGTAGTTCTATTTTTAATTTCCTGAGGACTCTCCATACTGTTTTCCATAGCAGCTGTACCAGTTTGCATTCCCACTAATAGTGTACAATTGTTCCCCTTTCTCTACATTCTAACCAGAATTTATCTCTTGTCTTTTAAAAAAATTTTATTGAAGTATAGTTGATTTACAATGTTGTGTTAGATCTCTTGTCTTTTTGAAAATAGCCAGACAGCATATTTCTTAAAAACAAAACAAACAAAAAGACGCCTCCAAAAAAAAGAGTTTGGAAAAGCAGAGAGCCTTAGATTTGTCTAAATATAAGATATATGTTCATAGAAACAGTATGATGAATAGTGTGTAAGTTGTGATATCAGACAGGCTTGTGCTGGAATCTGTTGTGTACTTGATGTGTTACACCCTAAAAAGAGTGAAAAAACTATAGAAATAAAGCAACGGTGTTTTGCATGGCATAGTAACTCTTAGGAGTGGTTCACTCTTTGATTGTCATGCATTTGCAAATTAACGCACTATCAGGATAGAATCTCATCCTAAAGAAAATGAACCATTTATGTTTGTTAGCAGCTTCACTGTACAGTTGTGGTTTTGTTTATGAATAGCCCCCTGGAAATTTCCCCTATAAAGATCTGCTGAAATAAAGGAAGCCCTAAAATTTGGAAGCTTCAGTGTTGCCCAGAGCTTTCCTCTGCAGCTCAGATCTTTCTACTTTAACCGGCAGTTGCTTACTCCAGAAAACATAATGTAGAACACAGAGCTTGGGATGGGCGTAGCGTGAGGAACTGCAGACAGAGGTGGGGCAACTTCTGAAGGAGGAGGGCAGCCCTTTCCTCCAGTGTATAAAGTTCATTACCAAACAAAGAAGCCATCGAGGTGGTACACATTAACACTGCTGTAAGGACATTTTAGCCAATTCTGTTTGGAAAACATGCCTTCCTACTTACTTGTCTTCTAATTCTGAGGCTATTTTTTTTTAACACCTTTATTGGAGTATAATTGCTTTACAGTGGTGTGTTGGTTTCTGCTTTATAACAAAGTGAATCAGCTATAGATATACATATATCCCCATATCTCCTCCCTCTTGTGTCTCCCTCCCACCCTCCCTATCCCACCCCTCTAGGTGGTCACAAAGCACCGAGCTGATCTCCCTGTGCTATGCAGCTGCTTCCCACTAGCTATGGATTTTACATTTGGTAGCGTATAAGGGTAAGCTGGGACGAAGTGAGAGAGTGGCAGGGACATAATTCAGAGGCTAACTCGCTAAACTAAAATCAATCTCACGTTTGTTCACAAACTGTAACTGTGTAGTGGAAGAAACAACGTCACAGCCATATTATACTCCTTAAGCCCTTCTAACCTCCACGGTTATGTATGTGCTCCTTCAGCTGGTTTCACAATCTCATTTTTGAGCTTCATGGTTCCTATTTCTCATGTCGGTGTGTTCGTTGGCATTCTGCTACCTTCCATTTCTGTAAGACATCGTTGTTAATGCTGTAAGTGATATTTACTGACTTAATAGCAGCATTACCCAAATCATCAAATAAATGTAATCATCCTCACTTGAAGTTGGTACAGCAGTCACTTGTATCAGTTTATATGCTACTGCTGGTGACTCCTGAGATAAGACCTTCAAAACAAAAGAGTGGTTTGTCAGAGGCGAGGTGGCGTCTGCTCTATGGTTATACTGAAAATATTTGTTGATTTTTCCATTGAGTTCCAACCTCTGGCTTACATCAGTTGGTTTTTAGAATTGAAAATGTGAACTGTTGCACTTGTGGGGAAAATTAGGTATTAGGTTTATTGTAACGATCTGTACACAGACACTTTGCCTCATCGGAAGTACGTAAGAACTCTTTCATGGAAATAAAAGCCTGATTATACAATCCATTTTCTTTGGTGTAGACACGCTTTGTAATTATATTGAATGATTGTCGCATTACGATCCATGATCCTGCCAAGCTTTCTATGCCTTTGTGCTGCATGACCTTTTCAAGAAGAAAATCATATTTGGGATCAGCTAAAAGAGCTTAATTCTAGTTCTTGGCACTTACTTATCTTTGTTGTTTTAAAACAATTGGATTTTATGTATTTTCTTCTATATGTAACTTTAAATTTCTTTCCTTACAACTTGTCTTAGTTTACTAAGACAAGTTTACTAGTTTACTAAGTTTACTAAGTTACTCTGTATCCTATTTCTCTTAGCTATATTATTCAGAAGCACTGGTGATCAGACATCATAAGTAAGAGGACTGTACAGCTGACCCTTGAACAACACGTTTTTGAACTGCATGGGTCCACTTTATACAGATTTTTGTCACTATAGTACCATATACGTCCTACAGTATTACACGATCTACAGCAGTTGGTTGAACCCATAGATACAGAAGGGCACACAATAAAGTTACACGCGGACTTTTGACTGAATGGCAGGTCGGCACTACTAACCCTGCGCTGTACGAGGGTCAACTGTCTTAGACAAGAAGGAAGGATGAGAAATGTCCCAGTTTTATCTTCTCCTTCCAAAAGTTGTCATTATCAGCTGGTACAGAAAAATTAAATTAATGGTGTAAACAGTGCTATCCAAATATCCTAACCTGTCAAAATGTCATAGAAATTATTTCTTCCCTTCTGTCTTTAACAGAAATATATTGGGCACTTGCTAGATATCCAGTCCAGCAGACTGCAACTCATGTAGTTTATAGTTTAGGGTGGTCGCATTGTATCACCTAGCAGGCACCCCTAATAAAAGTGGAATGTTGACATAGGTCTAGAAAAATTTAAATATTCATAGGGTGTGATTAAACAGTATTTAACTAAAAACTCTTAAAAATCACATATTGAGAAAAATAGATAAAGCATAACCTAAGAATTTTTACTGACATTTTGGTAGCTTGCAGTTCTTACATGAAATTTCTAACCTCACTAATGACCAAATTTAAATCCCTTTCACACCAGGCTTTATAACAGCTCTGTTGACAGAACTTTAATTATGATGCTGCCGGATGCTATGAGAGTTGATTTTCTTTATTTCCTTGAATGCCATTTTTTTTTATCGTAATGTAAAGAAATCAAATGAGGAAACATCACGTATGTGAGAGTTAGGTAAAAATTACAAGTAACCAGAAGAGGTATCCTAACAACAAAACAGAACATAGATGAACAGTTCTTAATATTAAAATATCATTAATGAAACTAACCATTTTTAATGCCTTCTTGTGAAATGTTTTATTGCCTTGAATAAGTAGTGTAATTTGGGTGTTAATTGGTACTGAAAATCTTGGAGAACATCCATTTTCCAGATCATGACTATTAGTGTGCTATTTGGAATGAATAATGATAGTATTTGTCACCAAGTTCTTTCAAAACAATTAAGTAATTTCCCAGTGATAAAAGAGGTCTGTTTCTGATGGGAAGTTGTTTATTGCAAAATAAATGATAGAGCTATAAGTATAGTGATTGAATAAATGAAAATGAAAATAAATAGGTTTCTAAGTTAGTTATCTAGATACAGAGCCTTTGAAATGCCAATAAGTAGCAATTATTTAGAAATGCCCATAAAGCATGAACCAAAGCATACTAATTAATAACCTTTTATCTTTTAATGAATATTAAGCCAAAGCTATTAATTTAAATTGTGAAATTTTTAAACACTCTTAAAAGACGCATCAGCGTGCTGCAACTTGTATTGAATATAATACTACGTAGCTGCATAACTAATAGAAAAGCATCTTGGAAGCACTTTCCTAATGCGCTAATAAGACGTAATGACCAAGAATGATACAATGAAGTAACTGATGTCCAGTTTTTCAGTGATACTCATTGTAATACAACTCTGGAGTTCTACTCAGAAATAAAATTTGAAAAAGGATTACGGTAGAGACTCAAAGCTTACGGTATATTGAGCTTACATCCGTGCGGCTGAAAGCAAGAAGAGTTCATTTCAGGAGATGCTCAAAGCAGTTTCAAGATTTGTGACCTAGAAATGGATTACGGTTTAGAATAACTGTAGGTCGATCACAGTACAGAGCAAACCCAATGAATTACGGTATAGGCTTGATTTTTTTTTTTTTTTTGAGGCAAAAAGCCTATTCACCTCTATTACCAACATTATAAAAGAATAACAACATTAAGGATATATACTATCCATAATGAGACAAAATATCGATACTTGCTTAGTGCTTAATATAGCCAGATGAACTTTGTATACTTTACTTATGTTTTCTCATCTATTGCTGGTAAAAAGCGTGTGTTGTGGGTGTATCATTATTATCTTCATCTTCTAGATAGGCAACGTTGCTCACGTCCTAACTCTCTGTCATCTTGCTTTTATGTGCCACAGTGTTTTGCTGAAATCATCAGTGTCTCCCTCATTTGCTGAAAGTATTCAGTTTGACTGTACTTGACCTCTGGTGGCATTTATTGCTGGGGACCATCTTGAAGCTTTTGACTCTGGTTTGGTGAAATCACATTCTCAGGGCTTTCTTCTTTTTCTCAGACTTCTGAGAAAGCCAGCCCTTTAAATGCTTACCCTCCCTAGGGTTATTTTTTCCCCTGCATTCCTTCTCTAGGTAGGAATATTGGACAAACTCTTTCTTAGTCTTGATTTTTTGGGGTAGTGTTTTCAAGGTTCATTCATGTTGTAATATGTATCAGAATGTCATTCCGTTTTATGGCTGAATAATATTCCACGGTGTGTGTATATGTATATACCACACTTGTCTATCTGTTCATCAGTTGATGGGCACTTGGATTGTTTCCACCTTTTGATTATTGTGAATAATGCTGCTATGGAAAAGGGTGTACAAATATCAGTTGTAGTCTCTTGCTTTTAATTCTTCTGGGCATGTACCTAGGAGTGGAATTGCTGGATCATATGGTAATTCTATACTTAACGTTTTGAGAACAAAGCACAATTTTTAAAAAGTTAAAAACATGAATATTGTAAGGACATGTCAGTGATTTATTTAACTCATTAATGAGGGAACCAGCCAGAGAGTAAAGCTGATTCAGTGGAGAATTCAGGAGACTGGAGAGAAAGAATGCTGCAATTAGGTTGCTAAATTAGATATACTTGTTAATGTTCTACAGGGCAATAAAGGCATACCTTTGGGAGTGTCTGTCTACCTGACAGAAATCATTTGTAATTTAGTAATCTTCTTGAAATGACATAATTGTACAGAGTCTGGGCCCTAATCTATAGAAAATGGCAAGTCAAACAAAGTTACATTTTCCTAGAGACTCAGACAGCCCTTAGGTGGGCTTGTTAGATAGCATTTAGTGTGATATTGAAAGGGCCATCTTCTTGCCTGTCTCCAAATTTTGGCTAACTTTTTATTTATTCCCTTTCCTTTTGTTTACATAATTTTTTGCATTACCTTTTTTTAAGTAGACTTTATTTTTTAGAATAGTTTTAGGTTCGCAGCAAAAATGAGCAGAAAGCGTAGAGAGTTCCTGTCGGCCCCTTACCCCTGGACGTGCAGTCTCCTCCACTACGGATTTACTCCACCAAAGTGGTCCTTTGGTTGCAATCGATGACTCTACATGGACACATCATCACCTAAAATACAGAGTTTAGATTAGGGTTTGCTCTTGGCCTTGTCCATTTGATGGGCTTTGACAAACACATGATGACATGTATCCACCATTATGGTATCAAACAGAAGAATTTCACTGCCCTGGAAAACCACTGTCTTCTGCCTGTTCATTCTTCTCTCTCCCTAACCCCTGGCAACCACTGATCTTTTTACTGTCTCCTTAGTTTTGCCTTTTCCAGAATGCCATTATAGTTGGAATCATACAGTATGCAGCCCTTTCAGATTGGCTTCTCTCACTTAGTCACATACATTTAAGGCTCCTTTATGTCTTTTCATGGCTTGACGGCTCATTTCCTTTTAGTGTCGAATAATATTCCACTGCCTGATGGAGCACAGTTTATTAATCCATCACCCGCTGGAGGACATCTTGGTTGCTTCCAAGTTCTGGCAGTTATAACTAAAGCTACAATAAATACCTATTTGCAGGTTTTTGTGTAGACATAGTTTTCAGCTTTTTTGAGTACTTACCAAGGAGTGCAATATGATACGAGTATGTTTAGTTTTGTAAGAAACTGACAAACTGTCTCCCAAAGTAGCTGTCATATTTTGATTCCCAGCAGCAGTGAGAGTTCCTACTGCTCCACACCCTCATTTCCATTTGCTGTTGTCAGTTATTTTTAGTCCCTTATAGTTTCTTTATGACTGCAGGAAACGTGTGTCCAGGTGCAAGCCCTGCAGCAAAAGGTCCCAGGTCCCAGGTCCCAGCCTGTCTCAGACATATAGAATAAAAAGAGGGCTGACTGTAGATTAAAACATTCTTGTATCATTTGTAATTTTGTAATTTTTCACACAGACAGTTTATTTTGTCAAGGTCTCTGATACTATCTAGGGCTTTCATCAGCTTTCAGCTGATTAAAATGCTTTGAACTTAATAAATGATAAATGACATGAATATATTCTGGGATGGTGTGGAAACATTGATTAGACTTCAAGAAGAATTTAGAAAAATGGACTTCACATGGAAAAACACTATTGCAAGTGCTATAAAAATTTTAAAAGAAACATAATTTTGTGATACAGTTTTAGATGAGTTAACCATTCCATTTTGGAAATAGGTGGGAAGTAGAACAGTGCTCCCAAAAGAATGTGTGCCTGTGTGGAGATATCGAGGGGAGCGCGACATAATGCAGGCTTAATTCCTGAAGTTCCATCCCAGACATTGTAAGATGGCTTCTTTTTTAATTATGCAGAATATGCTGAAGTTAAAGGTTAGCGTTGCTTTAATTCCTGTCAGATATCTTTCTGATATTAAAAAAATAGTGATATAATGTCTTTAGAAATTAATTACTAAGAAGCAAAATGTAGTTGCTTGGGTCTAGATAAAGAATACCAATGAGATCTTAATATTTCTATCTCTACACATATTTCTCACCCTCTTCAAAGTAATAAAACCTAATATTAGGCTAAAACAAAGCATCCAGTTTTAGAAGCCACCCTGGTAAAGTTGCTTGGGAGTTGTGCCCAAATAATACCGAAAGAGTCTTGTCAGTATATGGCAGTGTCTCAACTTATTTATTTTTTTATCCAGCCCCCTGTTTCTGGAGAGGATTTACAGTATATAATAATAACAAAAATACAATGAAGGAATTGAAACAGTACTAAATGTGTAGGAGCCATACCATGATAGTCATACCAGGATGTGAGCTATACATGAATTCAATTAGCTATAGGGTTTAGCTTTCAGTTCCCTAGCTGCCAGACAGAAAGGAAACACGACAATAAGCTTACCTTGTACTTCCCAGTAATAGGAAGCATTTATGAGCACCAAGAGACCATTTTCATAGTATAAACTTCCAAACATAGTCATATTTTTGTAAGGCACTTAGGCCAAATATGGCTAGCACGTAGTAAATACCTCTACAAAGATATTATAGTTGTATTTGGATAAGCAAATGAAAAATTAAAGAAAAATTCATCTTCAGTATTTTCATGTCATGGTTATTGACCAAAATAAGGGACCATAGCTTTAATAATAAGCTTATAAAAGATACATCGGCAACCTCATCTGACCCTTAGGACACAGTATTTTATCATAATACCGTGAATGCGTATCATAATACCGTGAATACTTAGGACACAGTATTTTATCATAATACCATGAATTTCAAATACCACAGCTTGAAGATGTAGTGTTTGATGATTTACCTGGATAAGAAACAGTAGGTATACGAGGGTAATAGAATAGCTTTGACTGTATATAATTTTAGAATACCAGTCATTTTGGCCGATCATTACAGGAAAGCTTTTTAGCAAATAATTTGGGATTGGATACTGTTAAGTGCGCAAAGTAATGGCAAGTGTATATCAACCATGTGCTTTCGCGAAGCTAGCATACTAGGAATTTTATTTGAAAATGATCAGCTCTCTGGTGTATTTCTTCTCAAGTTGGGGGCCATGCGTGTTTTTCTGGGATGAGAAAAACTTTGGTCAGGAAGCAGCATTGTGGCCACTGGAAGGCTTACCAGCCGATAGGCCTATGTCCCGGACATGTTTTGAGCTAATTTCTTTAGCTGTCACAATCAGGTATGAGGTAACCCCTTAAGTCCCATTATGAATTGTAAGATATGTGTATATCTGACAAAAAGTTAATGGAGCTGTGTAGTGCAGGTCTTCATGTTCCAGGGTCCTCGGTGTCCTTCACGTCCTCCTTGACTCCATGTTCGTGTGATTAGGAAAATGCTGCCTTTGTTTTCCCGGCCAGTGGCTCAGCTATGCTCAGTGCCGGCTTGCGTGATTCTTCATTTATTTGACTTTTACACGTCAAGACCACCTGCGCATGATTTTTAGCAATCAGTTTATATTATGTGTTGAAGTTTATTTATTTATCAAACGTATTTAATTGAAGCACAGTGGATTTACAATGTGTTATATGTGTTGCAGTTTTTATAAGCATCAAGTTTAGCTGTTAGGTGTAGGTAAGTTAAATCTTACTTCACTGTCTGTAGTTC
Source organism: Orcinus orca (assembly GCF_937001465.1). Classification (NCBI taxonomy): domain Eukaryota; kingdom Metazoa; phylum Chordata; class Mammalia; order Artiodactyla; family Delphinidae; genus Orcinus; species Orcinus orca. The sequence continues at coordinate 3,783,926 of NC_064562.1, forward strand.
AGGAAATATTTACTACCAATATGTGCCTTACCCTCCTCTGATTCCTATTATAGAATCTGAACATCGTAGGAGAGAGAAAGTGAATTCCTCAAATTTTCCTAGTCACTGCGCATTGCTTATGCTTTATTTTATATTTTATACATAAATAAAAGGTGCGCATTTATGTTTCATATAAATATGTTAGGTCTTATTATTTAAAGAAAGATAATCTATCATCTCTTCCTATTTAAATATTTGGATTTTGATTTGAAGTTGATGATCTGATTCATTTTGATCATGTCAAAAGGCCATGGATAGATAGTATTTTGTGAATTTTGAATGGTTGAAAATAAGGATGCTGAGGCCCAGTGTCATTTATGCCTTGAGCACTTTGGTGCATATTCTGAGTTCAGCATATAAAATTAAAATAAAAAAACCTGAGCATAATGCCACCGTGCTGCTTTGGACTGTATGTACCCCAGTAACCCAATGTGTGCCAGAACCTCATTTCACTGGCAAATATAAAATGTATTAAGGTATTAAACAATGTTTCCAGGTGCATCTATTCTTAGAATATACATGTCTTGATATAATCCAACTTTTACAAAGTTTTACATTTAAAACTTTGGAGATAGGCAAAAAACTGAAGAAAAAGAATCAGCTGTTTAGTGGATTTCACAACCTTTTCCTACTGGAGTTGAATATAACGTTTACACATTTTTCATGTACGCTCATCTGGCAAAATCCAAATGTTATTTGACTACCTCTGTATAATCATTTACATGTATGAGTAGGCAAGGATCATTTTTCCTTTTCTTCCTCAAGTGTATATATCAAGTATGTGTTTTAAACATATATGTAGTTTTATTTTATTTTTATTGATGTACAGTTGATTTACAGTGTTGTGTTAGTTTCTGCTGTACAGCAAAGTGATTTAGTTATACTTATATACACATTCTTTTAAAAATTCTTTTACACGGTGGTTTATCCCAGGCTACTGAATGTAGTTCCCTGTGCTCTGCAGTAGGACCTTGTTGTTTATCCATCCTATGGATAAACAGCTTCCATCTGCACACCCCAAACTCCCAATCCTTCCCTCCCGAACCCCCTTGTAGCTTTATATACATATAAATTATTTCTGTAGTTTGCTACTTAGTAAGATACAAGTGAAATATTTTTTCTTGGCTTCTTATCTATTTTTAATGAAAATGTATCCTACTTTTGGGGAAAGAATAATGGCAGTATTTAGCAGTTCCTGTGCTTTTTTGACAATACCCACTAACCCCCTGGTATAATTGGTGTTTGTATTACAGTAAAGCAATTATTGGTAAAGTTCTGTGATGACGTTTGAACTCGCAAGCGCTAAGAGGATGTCTGTAGAGAGTCTTAGAAAGACACGAGGGGCTTTTTATACCAAGCTATTGTGCTCCTTGTTAATGTTGGAAGAGCAAACGTATTTGTGCTGCTAACGATTGAACCCTTTTTATTCTGGTGCTGAACGCATTCTTAAAAATGGCAGTAAACACACGCACACGTAATTTTCCCAGGATTATAGAGTCAACATCTTCCTGAGACAGAAGTGGAACGACCCCAGACTGAAGCTGCCTAGCGATTTCCGGGGCTCAGATGCCCTGACGGTGGACCCCACGATGTACAAGTGTCTGTGGAAACCTGATTTATTTTTTGCAAATGAAAAAAGTGCCAATTTTCATGATGTAACCCAGGAAAATATTCTCCTCTTTATTTTTCGGGATGGAGATGTCCTCGTCAGCATGAGGTACTCTTTTCTCTCTAATATTTGTAGATTCATATTTTCCTTTAAAAATCAGTATATCACGGAGACATGTGTTAAACAACTTCTAAGACGTCTGTTTCTGCTTTCAGGCTATCTATTACTCTTTCGTGCCCTTTGGACTTGACCTTGTTTCCCATGGATACACAACGTTGCAAGATGCAACTTGAGAGCTGTATGTAAATGAGACCCTAAGTCACCATAGGGATAAAAATGCTTAAAATTTCTAGGCAATACATGCTACTAATATCTTAGATAATAACGGTGAAACTAATGCTTTTGATTCCAAATAGACGTTAGAATAAGTTATTTAGGGAAATTATAGTTTTCCTTTTACTGTATTAATTTGTATACTAAGATAGATGACTTCTTTTGTTACCAGTTGATTTCAGTTGAGTTGCCGTAGGTGTAGGTGTGTACCCTTCTAACTTATTCCAATTGCCACCTGCATTTGAGTTAGTAATATAGACAAGGTAAAGGAGAAAATGATGTCCTAATAACTCTTCTAATGCTAAAACCACATTTTTCAGAGCAGAAAATTTGGAAAACATTGAAAAATATTATCTAAATCCTACCAAGCATTCATTTTCTATGGATCTATAAAAAAAAATCTTTTACAAAGTTGGATTTCAGATTTTCTATATTTCTAGAATCATATATTTTTCAGTTTCTAAAAGAGGTACCAGGTGTAGTCATTGAAATGCTTATCTCTAAAATATAGTTATTAATTAATTTGCTATGAAGCTTGTCATGTGAAAATCAAAGTAGGAAATAAAACTTGAAGAACTAACACTAATGGAAGGACTCTTCAGCCTGAATACCCACATACTGTGACCTGTTCCTACAAAGAAATCACCTTATAAAATGTAGGTGCCTGCTTGATGGCATGCTTTAAAGTCACTTAGTGGTTACTTGTTGTTGTTTAATTTACTAAAGCTGGATCCTAAATTTGAACAATATTTTTTGCTTTCTAACTATCATGTGAGATTTTGCAGATATAAATGTATGTAGGTACACGTCTGTGTGTGTATTGTATGTACGTGTGCCTGTGTGTCAATATGCATCTTTTATAAATAATTCCAAATGTGTATATACCTTCAATTCTATTACTAGATACACTAAAGTATGGCTTTAAAAAATATAGGCATGTAAGAGTTGAACGGTAGGCTACAACATGCTGTAAACCCATGGGGCCCTTGAATTGTAGCCAGGTCACCTAAGCCCACAATGTGGGTTCCAGGAGGCTCTAGTGATGGAGTGATGTCCATTTGAGGGGCTGTTTTATTGCTCTCCTCTGGCCATGCAACTCCTCTAGGGAAGTTGGTAGTGAATTCTTCAAAAAAACCCATTTTGGTGCTTAAGTTTCTTTAAAAATCTCCAGGTAGCATATTGCCTGATTGTAAATGTGTACATTCAGAAAGCTAGTATCACTTATTTGCTACTTTTTCATTGATGACAGTTCGGAATTCTGACATAGACAGATGTACTACTGTTCATGCCCCCCGAGGATTTTTACCATCTGTGATATGCTGATTATTTTAGCTTGTTCTTTCTTTAAGCCAATTATCTGTAACTTGTGCTAATATTTTTATTAGTGGCCATAGATTTTACCTCTTTACATTTCTAACAAAAGTTTCATAAAAGGGCCTATTGTTTTACCATTTCTGTGTTTAATATCTGGATGTTAAAATGTTAAGGAAGTGTCCATAATTATATTTCAAACTAACATTTTATTTCCTTTTGTTTATAGTTGGTTACACAACTGATGACTTACGATTTATCTGGCAGTCAGGGGATCCTGTTCAATTAGAAAAAATTGCCTTGCCTCAATTTGATATTAAAAAGGAAGATATTGAATATGGTAACTGTACAAAATACTACAAAGGCACTGGTAAGTAATATTCTTTAAATTAAACAAAACTAAGTCTTATTTCAAAGATTTGTTTCAATATTAAAATATGCTAGGGACAGAACAGAGAAAACTAGTTAAAAAATAAATTCAGTATTTATAAACATTATATCTATATGTTGATATATTTAAATCTTTCATAAAATGACATCCACTAAAGTTAAAATTTATTTTATCACTAGATAGTTTTGCTTTTCTCTATGTAATTCCGGATAACAAGAGGTTTTCAACGTTTTATTTTATATGAACTCTCCAGGCAGTGGTTTTCTTAGATGTTGCCTAGAAATTCTGCTCTGACAGGATTCATATTAGGGCCAAACGTTATGGATATAAACAATGTAACCCATATATATTCGTCTGCTGTCTTTGGGGCAGTTTTTCATTGTTGGTTGACCCATTTTCTTAATTTTCAAAAAGTTTGATCTTTATGCTGTGCAGGAAACAGTAAACACATGAAATAATTGGACATGAGTAAAAATTTGCCGTATAATATTCTTGATCTAGGTTATGGAACGGCCAGTTATGAAAACTCAACAAATTAACCTCACGCATTAAATCACGTCAAGCTTTACAGAAATGAAAATACAGTACTCACTGATCAATACTTTCATAATATGGTTAGTATTCAACCTCTGAGTCTCCTCTAGAGGTTATAGGTTATTGAAGGCTCTAGATATTAAATATAGTGCTATTTTCCTCAGCAATATAAATAAAAAGGTGAATGACTTTTGACCAATACATTCACACTAATAATCAGTCTAACTTATAAATTATCACAAAATTCTAATTCTGTATCAGGATGTAAATCATGGCAAAGATATTCAGGAATAGATGTAATTAAAGTTTAAGTTTATTGCAACATTTATGTTGACTTTGCAAAAATAAAAATGTGTAGAGTAATTGTGGAAAATTTACTGAGATGAGATGTTTGAACTAAAATGCTGCATCGTGACATCATCAAGGACAAAGTATGATTTAAAACATACCTGTTGATTAGAATAAAAGATAGAGTGAATAGTTGCACATCTATGTTGTTGTAATAATAAATACAACACGGGCAAACTTAGAGATAACGTTAGTTTAAGCATCTGTTGTCATTGACCTTCAATTAAATTAACAGATTATGTAACATTTATATATAAATAGTCCCTTCGCTTGTAGAGCTTATAGTATTTTAGGACAAGAGACAAAATAAGCAAATACACTGCTGAAAGAATTATCAAAATTTTTAATGGAAAAACAGAGCTCTTAAAAATTTGACCATCCAAGTACTCCGTGAAGAAATCGTAGATACCTTGATTGTCAGATGTGGAAGTGATCGGTCGGCTAATGCTGAGTCAGCTCTTCTGTTGCACACATAAAATAACTGAGATGCAGGGTCAACGACTTCCTGAATGTCAAGGGCAAATCAGTGTCAGCTGTAACCTGGGCACAGTCATTCTCCTCTCTGTGACTCATGCAAATTGAGACTGACTACAGTTTTCAGGGATTTCTCACCTAGTAATGGAAAAAATAAACTTGAAAGCCAAGAGAAGTTTTTCGGAGGATTGATGTACAGAAACATTTAATACATGGCTTTTTGAGTTCTTGCTATCTGTCAGGCATTGCTTTAAGCACTTTGCAGGAATTCTATCATTTAATCCTCACAACAATCCTGTGAGTGCTATTATATTTGGAAAATAGTTACCCACATCCAGATTATACGATTAACATTTCAAAATGAATAGTCTCTAAATTGTTGCAGAAACTTGAAATAGAGTTTACTGAAGTTTTTTAAACTTCATCTAGAGATGAAAAATAAAACCAGTAATTTTATTTCTAATTTTATGTAGTATAAAATCATGTAATAGTATTGAAAATCATGGGGTTATTCATTTTTTCACCTTTAAGCCCTGAACTTAAAATGTCTCGGGACTTCCCTGGAGGTCCAGTGGTTAAGATTTCACCTTCCAGTGCAGGGGATGCGGGTTTGATCCCTGGTCGTGGAGCTAAGATCTCACATGCCTCGTGGCCAAAAGGACAGAACATAAAACAGAAGCAATATTGTAACAAATTCAATAAAGACTTTAAAAATGGTCCACATCAAAACAATCTTAACAAAAAAGAAGCCTCTACCTGGGGACTCAGCAGTGAATAAAGGACAGATCCCTGCTGTTTTATAGATCCATATTCTTACATGGCAAGCAAGTAAAGTAAATATAATTCTTTTAGTCCTAAGAAGGAAATAAGAGGGTGTGCTGTGGTAGAGAGTATTTGGGGATATACTCAAATTTACGATAAGTAAATCTTTCATAGATTTTTGTGTGTGTGTGGTATTTATTTTTTGAGTTATCATAAATAAGTCGCTTATATCTCATTAGATACAGAAAATAAGAAAAAACTCATGGCTAACATAATAATAATTGGCACTATATTTCAGTAAACATGCTTTGTCAGTATTTATATGAATCAGTATATGGATATAAGAAAAACATTTTAATGTTTGGATAATACTTAGAAATGTATCTAGGAAAATAGAACATCCAAAATATATGAAATGCTTAACAGTGCAGAATACTGGAAAAGATACAGAAAGCAATGTATAAAATGATGGCCAATATTTTCTTTAATTTGTACAAAATTATCCGAAATGGTGATTTGGCTTTAACTTTATTAAAAATTAGGGTTTTATTTATAATAGTAGAAATTACACAGGTGGAGAAATATATGGGTACACAAGTATAGAAAAATCTTTAAATTGGAAGCCTGAGTGAATAATAATCAAATAAAAGCTCACAGGAAATAGAAAGTAAATTGAATTTGCCAGTGAGCATTTATACCCATTAGCTGCCCACCTGCCCCTCATAAATGTAACAGTACCAGGAAATCAAAAAAGATCAAGGGATGTTTCTCATAAAAGTTTATGGAGCAAACCACTATGATATCCAGGCGTATATTTTACTGCTAAATGCATCCACGGCTTGGGAAGCTCCCCGGGGGGTGGCTTCAGATGAAGCAATCGGTTAGTAGGCTGTCATCTAAATGTGGTGGATGGGATGCGCAAATGCATTGGAAAGTGAGCAACTTTATAGAAAATTGTTATAATCCTTGTGACAACCTAGGCTCCTAAAGATACATAATAAGCACATATGTGTTATTCCCCATTTCACAGGCACTAGGTGAGTGTAAAGTTACCTTGAGGGAGTGACACTCTTAGAAAGCAAGGTACTGCAGAACCGCGTGTAGGAAACGCTGTGGGCCTCCTTAATTGCAGTGAATGGGCTTATGAAAGATTATGGTTTGGAAGTTTTGCACATGGTTGTTAGTTGGAAGCATATGTTCTCATTTGTCCAGGCAGGAAGTTGAGATAAGAGGTGGGCACTGAAAAGGGAGGGGGATTTTCCATCGTTTTGCCTTTCATATCTTTTTAGAACCTGTGCACCATTTAAATGAATTGCCTAGTTTTAATGAACTTAAAATTTAAAAAAGACAACACTCTGCATTGCTTGTCTTTTTTTTTTTTTTTTTTTTTTTGCGGTAGCGGGCCTCTCACTGCTGTGGCCTCTCCCGTTGCGGAGCACAGGCTCTGGATGCGCAGGCTCTGGACGCGCAGGCTCAGCGGCCATGGCTCACGGGCCCAGCCGCTCCGCGGCATGTGGGATCTTCCCGGACCAGGGCAGGAGTCCCTGTCCCCTGCATCGGCATGCGGACTCCCAACCACTGCGCCACCAGGGAAGCCCATGCTTGTCTTTTTTTGATATAATATGGAAACATTTGGCATAATTAGAATTTACTTCAGTTCAAATCAACTATTTATTTTTGTTACAGATTAGCCCTAACATCTTTCTAATCCCTCCGAGGTATCAATGATTATTGGGAAAAGGATAGATTTCTAATCTAAGCTATTTGATAAAGGGATGAGAATAGCCATTCTTTGAAAGACCCTATTTGTGTGCAATTACTGCTCTAGATACTATTAATGAATAAATATGAAGATTATTCTAGCATCAGAAATATATACCTTCTTCCCAACTCGGAAAACTAGATAAGTACAACTTTTTAAACTAAAACACAGTAAAAAGGTAATATTGTCTTTTTCCCCCATAATTATTTTATTTATGCACTGCCCATTCATTTGTCTCAGCATTTTTAAATAATTATGTACAGTTTAAGCTGAACGCAACTGAAGATATTTTAACGTTTTGGAATTCATGCATACCCTTCCTTTTGTTGAATGGGAAATGACATTTTTATCTAAATTGAACATTTTAAAAATTCATCTCAAACATCTGGAAACGTCTCTTGTATGCCAGTGCTGGGAGGCTATTTGTGTCACTTATTTTCTTTCTCCAGTCAGCAAAGGCTATTATGAGGCTGCCCATAATTTGTGATTAATTTGAGAGACTACTTGACATCATGGCAGTCCTAGAATGATGTGTAAGGGCAACGTCTGCTTTAGTCTCAGCCTGTGAAAGTGAAGCCCTTTCCCTCGATTCCAGAACATTTGAGGTCCTGGAGTGGAACCAGGGGAGACTTGGTTGGGATGTCCGATGTTTGCCTTTACAAACTTTTACCTGCATAGACTGGGAACACTCACTTACCCTGCTCGTGTTTACCTCCAAGACTGTCTGCACATTTCATGCGTAAATGTGCGTATGAGTTCTGGTAGACGGTCATCCCTTCCAGATAAGAAGTGGTCCACGTGGCTGAAAGTTATACTGACAACGTGTAATCCAGGCATGTTTCTTTTTAGACTTGCTCTGCTCTGATTTGATGCTCCCGGTGGCTTCTTTAGATCTTTTGCTCCCAGAGGACCCAAGGATAATGGGAAGTTTAAGTCACTGCAAAATCTCGGAGCAAAGACTTAAAAGCCGGGACTGGCCATCCCAGAGCAGCACATGGTGTCTGTTTGTCAATCTCATAATGAAGTCGCAAGAGGTCAGGTGAAACAGGTCTCATCATGCCGTCCTCTTAGATCACGTAAAGGATACATATTTACAGAACCAGCCCCCATCCTTTTTACGTGGAGTTCACTTTATGAAGTTGCCTCAAGCAGGAGCGACCTGTAATTTCCGGGCACGATGTGATTTTGCGGTGGGATGTTGCGGGAGTGTCACTCTTGCCCGTGTCTGTTGCTGGCAGGGTACTACACGTGCGTGGAGGTCATCTTCACCCTGAGGCGGCAGGTGGGCTTCTACATGATGGGCGTCTACGCCCCAACCCTGCTCATCGTGGTTCTGTCCTGGCTGTCCTTCTGGATCAACCCTGATGCCAGCGCTGCCAGAGTGCCCCTGGGTAACGTGTTCCAGCCTCTCTTGGGGGGTCGCGAGTGGGCTGCATCTTTATAGAAATGACTGTATAATTTTGAAATTATACCAAATGATTTTGAGACAGTGAGTTTTGGAATTGATGGCAACCTTTTTTTTTTTTTTTTCAGACTTCCTTCAGTCCTTGACATTGAACTAGATTTTCTCCGTGTTTATGCATTCTATAATTAAACTAAGTTTTCCCTTTTTGTGTCCTTGGGGTATTTTAAGCAGTTAATCCATCCTACTTTGACTCTCATGAAATAATTATTAATAAGCGATTTTCACGGATAACGGAAGGCTAAAATCCCCAGTGGTGCCAAGCTTAAAAACAAATGACTATTTGGATAGAAATCTTTCTAAATCATATACTGTCTCATACTGTTCATCAGGGAATATGTAATAGAATTTATCTTTTAAACATGACTTTGCATCATTTTCCTAAACATTAGTTATTGTGTGCTGTACCACCAAGAGAGGCTAGAGAGAGGAAGGGCTGGTTAGGCCACGCTCTCCAGTTTGTGATGTTTAATGCTCTGTGACATAGAAACACCAATAGCCAGACTTGAAAATTCTGTCTCTATAGGGCTTAAATAGTCTCGGGTTGGGGAAGTAATCGAGAGCCTTTTTTTTTTTTTAATTAATTCATTTATTTATGGCTGCGTTGGGTCTTCGTTGCTGCACACGGGCTTTCTCTAGTTGCGGCGAGCGGGGGCTATTCTTCGTTGTGGTGCATGGGTTTCTCATTGCGGTGGCTTCTCTTGTTGTGGAACACGGGCTCTAAGCACGCACGCTTCAGTAGCTGTGGCACGCGGGCTCAGTAGTTGTGGCTCGTGGGCTCTAGAGCGCAGGCTCAGTAGTTGTGGCGCACGGGCTTAGTTGCTCCGCGGCACGTGGGATCTTCCCGGACCAGGGCTCGAACCCGTGTCCCCTGCATTGGCAGGTAGATTCTTAACCACTGCGCCACCAGGGAAGCCCTGATTCTGCTTTCTTAAATCCCACATGCAAGACATCTTGTAGATGGTATTTGAGGCGAAGTGGAGTGTAGGTAGAAGAATCTCAGGGCTAAAGCCTTGGGATTGAGAAGATGAGGAACAATCTATGTGATGTGGTTTCCTAGAATCCTGCCAAGTGGAGAAGGTGTGTCCAGGCGAGGAGAGTGACCAGCCAGCTGCCTGTAGGTCAGGGTTAGGGCTAAAGATTGCCCTTGGCTTTAGCAGCCTAGGGGGTCCCTGGGATCCAGAACAGAGACAGTCTCCATGGAGTGAGGAGAAGAGGGAAGCCTGGTCGGAGTGACTCAGGAGAACGCAGGAGGGGGACCTAGAGCCCTCGGCGTAGACGGCCTGTTGGAGGTCTAGCTGCCCACAGGAGGGGAGGGTGGGGAGATAGCCGGGGGGGATGGGAGCTGAGAGGTTTCTTGGTTTTGTTTTTCTGAGGGGCACAATCCACACACGTTTATTTTTGGTGGAAAACAACCGGTAGTGAAGGAAACAATGAGAGTGGGTAGAAGTGCAGGAGCAGTGAGAGGGGATGGGAGGTAGGAAACGAGGGATTGGCCTTCGCTAGAACACAGTGGATTCGTCCACGGGCTCAGCAAACTCCTTCGGCGACAGTTTGAATAGCAAATATTTGACGTTTCTGTTGAAACCCCGAAATCCGCTGTCATAGCGCTAAAGCAGCCTTAGACGATACATAGCTGAAGAGGTGTGGATATGTCCTAGTAAAACTGTATTTATAAAAACAGGCGGTGGGTCAGATGAGCCTGGTGCAGCGGGTTGACTGACTGCTGGTCTGTAGCGTCAGGAGAGAAGGCAGAGCTGATGGGCACACGGCGAGATGCGAGGGCAGACGTGGTCATGGGGGCTAGCCCCTGATTTTGTTTTCTTAGTGAAATGGGAAGCCAGGTCATGAGTCGCAAGGGTGATGGGGAAAAGCACTGTGGTTCTGAAGGGAGAGAGACTGGTGAAGGGACTGGGGAAATACACCCTGATTGCCTGGTAGGATCGCGGACCTCTGGAGGTCAGTGGTGGTAAATTGAAAGTGGGATCAGTCAACATGTTGACTCATGAAAAGAAAACTAGGGACATGTTTAGGTTTTTGAGATTTATATGTGCTGTTGCGTGTGTTAATGTTTGGTTCTATCTTATTACCGAGTAGCATTTCATAGTATGGCTACACCACCGTGTGTTTCTCCATTAACCAGTTGTTGGGGATTGGGTTGTTTCCAGTTTTGGGGTATTATACGTGATGTGATGAATAATTGCGTACAAGGCTCTGTGTGGGCATACATTTTCATTACTCTTGGGCAAACACCTAGAAATGAAATTTCTGCATTTTATAGGAAAAGTATGTTTAACTTTTCTAAAATATTAGCATAGTGTTTATCAAAATAATGGTACCGTTTTGCCTGATTCGTACTCCTGTGTCATATACTCCCCAAATACTTGATTTTTTTTACTTCTTGTAGTGCCTTGGACCTTAGTACAATGTTGAATACAGTTGTGAGAGATGCTTATTCCTGATTCTGGGTAGACATAGTTGAAGTATTCACTGTTGAGTGTAATAGTGGCTCTAGTTATTACAGATCTCTTAATCAGGTTGAAGAGGTTCCCTTCTCTTCCTAGTTGGCAGAGGGTTTTTATCATGACTGTTGACTTTTGCCAAATGCTTCAATGCTTTCTCTGAGTATATTTAAAGGTTTATATGGTTTTTTCCTTTATTTTGGCAAATTTTACCAATTGATTCCTAGCTATTAGATGAGTAGATAAAATTATTAGCACAAACACGTTCATAACATTTGTTTTTCCTTTTCCTGTCTAGCTGTAGTGAAGTATTCAATCCTACGTACTGATACTGTTAAATTGTGAATTCTTTTTTTTTTTTTGACCACTCTAGATAAAGACTTATCCGTTTTCTTGGTATTTTCAAAACATCAGCGTTCATTTCATTCATTTCTATCTATTTGTTTATTTTTCTTTTTCATTGATTTTGGCTCTTATCTTTTTCTTTTTACTCAGTCTGGATTTTATTTGATCTCTTTTTGATGATTGAAGTGGAAACTCAGATATCCAATTTTAGACCCTTCTTCTTTTCTAACATGGGCATTTAAAGTTACAAATTTCCCTTGTAAGTCCTGCTTTAGCTGCAGTGCACAAATTTTGGTATACTGTATTTTCATCTTCCTTCATTAAAAAAATATTCTCTAATTTCCCTTGTGATTTCTTCTTTGGCCCACGGATTCTTTATATATGTGTAGTTTGGATTCCAAATATTTAGCGTTTTCATGAGTACTCAGATATGATTTGTTTTTAATTTCGTCAGGGAACATACTCTATGATTTCAATCCTTTTATGTTTACTGAGAGTTTGTTAATGGTCCAGCCCAGCATATGTCTCCTGGCAAACATCCCATGTCACTTGCACTGTATATTTGTCACTCTTGGGTGTAGAATTCTGTAGATATGAGTGGAGTCAGGTTGGTTGATAGTACTGTTAAAATCTTTTATGTCTTTTTTCTAGTTATTATAGTTATTGATGAGAAAGTTGTTAAAATCCCCAACTCTAATTATGGAATTATGCTTCAGGTATTTTGAAACTCTGTGATTAGACCCACACATATATATAATTTTATCTAAAAAGAAAAAAGAAATAATATTACTGACAGATTAAATATCAGGATATTCTGTCAATACGGCTATTTTGACCCAGTGTATCTTTCCTTTTTCTACTTTTTTTCCCCTACATTGTTCCAAAAGATTATGAAATCAATTTGCCAATCTTTTCCTTCTATGGGCTATAATTTTTATTTTCTAAAATTTAGGAGAAGAACATATATCATTTACCCTAGACTCATTTTGCTTTTTAAAATAAAATCAGTCTTGTGTTCTAGTTTTATTTTTCTTCCTATCTCTTTTTGATTTACTTTTCCCATTGTTAACAAGTATCAAAGCTTCCTCTGCGAACTTTAGGTAGACTTTGTCTTCAGCTATTTCTTTAAGTATAAAAGTAACTGTGGAGGTAACATCTTACACTTTTTACCCTATGTAAACTTTACTTGTAACACATTCTTTTTCTGGTACATGAAATGGTTTAGTTGCTGCTAAAAAGGATTTTTTTTAAACAATACTTTTTAATTATAAATGTAAAAAGATGAATAATTCAGGTCGCAATTCAGACCTCTAGCAGGTCACACACAGTACCTTTCTTCCTTATTATAGTCTTTTCTTATCATCTGGAACAGTGGTTCAAGATCTTTTTGATTATAAGGATCTCTTTCAAAAATGTCAGATATTATTTCTGGATTCCCACATGGTAGTAATTGTAGTTTTCCTTTTAGTATCCTTTGATTAGAATGCTGTGCAATGATAACATGCTGATGTAATAATTTAACAGTATTTCTAAATGAATTTTCATGTTATTAATCACAACTCCATATAAGAATTTGCTGCATAGTGTAGTTTGTCTCAGTATGGGATAAAGATGATTTCAGGTTTAGACAGTAGCTGTTGGGCACAATTTCTCCTTGATTTGCTCTGTTGGTTCTATTTGTTGTTAATAAAAAATACTACCGGGACTTCCCTGGTGGTCCAGTGGTAAAGAATCCACCTTGCATTGCAGGGGACGTGGGTTCGATCCCTAGTTGGGGGACTGAGATCCCATGTGCGGCAGGGCAGCTAAGCCCACGCGCCACAACTACTGAGCTTGCGTGCCACAAACTACAGAGCCCACACGCTCTGGAGCCTGCATGAGACACTAGAAAGAGAAAACCCGCACGCCACAACTAGAGAGAAGCCTGCGGGCTGCAACGAAGACCCAACACAGCCAAAAGGAAAAGAAATAAAATAAATAAATAAATGAAATACAAAAAAAATATCTCTACCTCCCCTTTCTTTTCCTTTTCTTTTTTCACCCTTTTTCTTGCTTTCCTTTTTCAGTCTTCTAGGTTTTGGTATTCCTCTTTTAGGCAATAGATTGCTAGAGTATATGCTATTAAAGAATTATTTTTCAGATGTTTCCTCTGAGATTGTCTGAACGAGAAATCTGTGGACATCCCATAGTCAATGGGAGTTCACTATCAATAGTGGTCTCTTAAATAAGGATTTTATCACTATAAAGTTCTTTCTGCATATTGATGAGCTAAACAACTTTATCTTCACCCTGAATTCTTTATAGAAGTTTTTTTTCAGGTTAACTATTTTATGTAGTTAATTTATTAATACTTTGATTTATATTATTTGTTAGCCATAACTTTTAGTAGATGTAGACCTCACGCCTGTTTATCAGAGTTGATAGCAATTTTACGACATACTCCCTGATTTGAAATCTAGACTTGGTTTGTTTTTGCATTAGGGAGAGAAAGTAACAAATGACAGATAAGGACTATATGTTTTAAACACGTTATAGAAAAATTATACCAAGAAGTCCTGGAATTTATTAGAGAGGTGCTCCATTAAGTGGGGATAATATATTAAGAACACAATATTGAAATTATAAATATCCCCATTTTTTTGAATGATGGGTTTCACATTTCTTTTTATTGGTTCACAATGTAGTAAAATTCAGGCAGCATTTCACTATGAGTTACTTAAACAATGATGTAATCTCATCTGAAGGCCATGTTAAGTTAAGGCTGAAATATTTGTCCGGAGAAATATTGGCTCAGATTTCTTATTTTAGGATAAAAAAACAAGTGGACGTTTCCTATTTTAATGTGATTTCCTGAAGACAAGGCACACAGTGAGGTCCACATTCTCTTCCTTCTCAACTGATCTCCATTTCCATTCTTACATCTTCGAAATGATACAGATCTTATTGGAATTGGTCACCATGGTTTTTAACTTAACGCCTGGGATTATAAATATCTCCCAAATGTCCATTAATATCCTATTATTCTGAATCTTTCTCTGCTCCTTTGACCTCCTTTTTCTGATGCCTGAGCCTCTCTGGAGTCCCCTCCCTTTCCACCACAACCTCCCCTGAACGATACTGGCCAATCTGTCCTTCAAGAAGGTCCCGGGTGCCCTGTGCTGAGTCGTGGTCACCAGTTCTTTGTTTCTCGGCCTTTATCTGGCCTAACTCGGTGTTTTCTTTCCAAAGTCACATCTTTTCTATATTCTCCTCTTCCTATATTTCATGGGTATTTTCCCAGTCATTCTGTTTAGAAGTTTGTCTCAATCTTTTCCTTCTTCCTTTAAACAGTAATCAAGTTTTAAAAAATGTTTTCTCCAGAATCCTTTCACATTCATCCTATCCTTCATTTTCTTATTCTTTGTTTCTGCATCTCCTATATTTTTCTTTCTCAGTTTATTTTTTTATCCCTAGAAGAGTGACCTTATTGAAATATTCTCTTGATAATGTCATTTCTCTACCAAATACGATAAAAGATCCACCCTAGGACTTTGAAGGCCTTCTATAATCTGGCACTATTCTCCATTTCATTCATAAAGTTGCTAATATATCAGGATAAAGATTCAGGTATACTACTAAATTTACTACAATTTGATACATTCTGTGTTATTGATGAGCATGAAATGCTATGGAAACACAGAGAATGGTGTCAATATATGCTACTTCAAGGCTTGTTTTTGATTGATTGATAAGCTGACATAACATTTGATTAAGAATAAAAAAATAACTTGGGAATATGGTTTGCTAAATTAATGCCCATAGGTATAATTAACTGAGTTTAGGGCAATGTTTGAGAAGATCTTGTATTTTTATGTTACTTTTCACTTCCAGGTTAGAAAATGTTAAAACCTATATTAACTTTTAAAACATAGTCCTGTTCATTAGTTTTCTTCAGGATAGAGGATAATTACAATATAATAATAATATATATGTGTGTATATATATATATATATATATGTAATATTGTTTCAATCTGCAGAAGTTATATTTTACTAAAAGCCTTTCTTTCTAGGAGAGAGTCTCTTAGTTCTTCAATATTAAAAAAAAAAAAATCCCCAAAACTCCACACCTTTCAGGAGCCTCTGAAATGATGCAACTGGTGGAATATATATTTTTCACTGTTTTAAATGATTATTGATACTAATATAGTGTTTCCCATATTCCCAATGCAAGAGCAAAGAGAACCAAGTACATCTTTCATTATTAGGGTAATAAAAAATAAATATTTATTTTTTAAAATGTTAAGTGTTTACACCCACATTCAATAATTCTTACATAAGAAGCAAGTACATGGTATTTCTTCTACTCTTTGAGTTTTAAGGGGACCTGAGGGGCGTTGAACGTTATTGGAGGGGGATTTCATCAAAGAACAGTGATCGTAGAACATTTCACGGGAGTAAAAGCAACTTGAACTCCTGTTCCTGTCCCGCAGGAATCTTCTCAGTGCTCAGCTTGGCCTCTGAGTGCACAACCCTGGCTGCGGAACTTCCCAAGGTGTCTTACGTGAAGGCTTTGGACGTGTGGCTCATCGCGTGTCTGCTCTTCGGGTTTGCGTCCCTGGTGGAGTACGCGGTAGTCCAGGTGATGCTCAATAACCCCAAGAGAGTCGAAGCGGAAAAAGCCAGAATTGCCAAGGCTGAGCAAGCAGATGGGAAGGCGGGGAGTGCCGCTAAGAAGAACACTGTGAACGGCACGGGCACACCTGTTCACATCAGCACCTTACAGGTAAGGACGACGTCGGCCAGCAAAGTGCATTCTGCGGGTTGAAAGGTTTGGTAGAATTGGTTCTCACTCGTTTTTCTCTCACAGATGCAAAGGGACTAAGCACAACCTACTTTTTGGAAAAGAATAGAAAACACTTAGGTCCAATAGTAACCGAGAAAAAAATCAACACTTTATCAAATTACTGGAGAACTTTCCGTGGAGTTTAAGGATGCTTCAATTCCTTTGCTCTGATGGTCACCACTGAATGTGGAGGCCTTGCCCAAGTGACAGACCTTCCTACTCTTTCTCATTTGACAAACCTTTGCGAATGGCCAGGGGGCTGAAGGCTTACGGGGCCCACGTTCTTGAGTCAATCTCCCACCCATTCCCCATCAAGTTGGAGAGCTTCACAATGCTCATGTCAGGCAGGCTACTTCTTTACTGGGTGCCTGGCTCATAGGGAAACTATGCCCATGGCTTCGGATTTGTCCAGCGCAGTGAGTAGCTAGAGAAGAACTGAACAGTTAAAACCCATGACCTTGCCTTGTCACTTGGTGATGGGTCTAAGAATAGCGGACCATGCCTCTAGATTCAGGTACTGATAAATCCTGGAGCCACAGACCACGTCATGGATTGAGGACAGTTGTCCACTCACTCCAGCATGCCTGTACTTGATGACCTCTAGTTGAGAAGACCCTAGGCCAGGGGACTATTTCCACTGAACGTAGCATGGTAAGTTCCACAAGAGACTAACAGGTCCAGACCATCCTACAGCCTTGGAAACCTTGCCTGCATCTGGCCCCAGACCATGTCCATTTGCTGACCGCCACTCCTACCAACACCTAGAACGTTAGACACGGTTTTAGAGACAGAGGCAAGCAAACTGTTCTTACGTGATGCTGTCTGCAGGTCTTTTTTAATTTTTTTGTTTTTTTTTGTGTGTGTGTGGTACGCGGGCCTCTCACTGTTGTGGCCTCTTCCGTTGCGGAGCACAGGCTCCGGACACGCAGGGTCAGCGGCCATGGCTCACAGGCCCAGCCACTCCGCGGCATGTGGGATCTTCCCGGACCGGGGCACGAACCCGCCTTCCCTGCATCGGCAGGCGGACTCTCAACCACCGCACCACCAGGGAAGCCCTCTCACGTTTTAATTTGTATATTTAGATCATTTAAATTTAATGAACTTATTGATATATTTAGGGCTTCAGTCTATTTTTTTTTAATTTTATTATTATTTTTTATTGGGGTATAGTTGCTTTACAATGTTGTGTTAGTTTCTGCTGTACAACGAAGTGAATCAGCTGTATGTGTACGTATATCCCCTCCCTTTTGGGCCTCCCCTCTCCACCCCTGTCCCACCCATCTAGGTCACCACAGAGCACTGAGCTGAGCTCGCTGTGCTATACAGCAGGTTCCCACTACTTATCCGTTTTACACGTGGTAGTGTGTGTACGTCCATCTCAATCTCCCAATTCATCCCCCAACCCCCATGTCCACATGCCCATTCTCTACGTCTGCACCTTTATTCCTGCCCTGCAAATAGGTTCATCTCTACCATTTTTCTAGATTCCACATATATGCATTAATATATGATATTTGTTTTTCTCTTTCTGACTTACTTCACTCTGTATGACAGACTCTGGGTCCATTCACGTCTCTACAAATGACCCAATTTCGTTCCTTGTTATGGCTGAGTAATATTCCATTGTATATATGTGACACATCTTCTTTATCCATTCATCTGTCGATGGACACTTAGCTTGCTTCCATGACCTGGCTATCGTAAATAGTGCTGCAATGAACATTGTGGTGCATGTGTCATTTTGAATCATGGTTTTCTCAGGGTGTATATTTTGTGTCCTATTTGTTCTATTTTTAATCTCTTTCTTCTTTCTCCTTCTTCCATGTGGACTGCTTGAACAGCTCCTAGAATGACATGTTGAGTTTCCTGTGTTGTTTGTAAGCATGTCACTCTCTTGCTTGGAGGCTGCTCCAGGTGTCCCATTATATACACATGACTTTATCACAGTTTCCTGATGTCACTCTGTTGCCACTTTGTGTGATGTGTAGAAATGCTACCTCCCTTTAACACCTTTTGCTTTCCTCTTCACATGACAAAATTATTGTAAATACCTCTTAGAACCTAATTAGAAAGTGTTACACTTTTTGCTT
Source organism: Orcinus orca (assembly GCF_937001465.1). Lineage (NCBI taxonomy): Eukaryota > Metazoa > Chordata > Mammalia > Artiodactyla > Delphinidae > Orcinus > Orcinus orca. The sequence continues at coordinate 3,802,672 of NC_064562.1, forward strand.
CACCATCACACATAATTTGGAAAACTCAGAGAGAGAAGGAAAGTTTATTGTATTTGTGCCTATTTTTGTTTACTTTGATCTTTCTTCCATTCTGATATTCCAAGGTTCTATCTTTTATTGTTTCTTTCCTTTTAGAGAATTGCCTTTATCCATTATTTTGGGTAGCACTGCTGGTAACAGATCCTCCTAGTTTCCTTCATCTGGGAATGTCTTGGTTTCCCTTCATTCCCAAAGGATCTCTTCACTGGGAATAGGATCCTCGGTTGAAAGTTCTTTTCCTTTGACACCTAAAAAGTATTGTGCCCATTCCTTCTGGACTCTGTGGCTTCTGAGAAGAACTCTGCTTCATTCACACTGTTTTTCTCCTTTAGGTAAAATGTCATTTTTCTCTGGCTGCTTTCAAGATTTTTTTTTTTTTTTTGCCTTTAGTGTTCAGAAGTTTAATTATGTATTTTGGAGTGTTTTTTTTAGGGTTCATCCAGTTTGGGGTTTGTTCAGCTTGTTAGAAAAAAATGCAGGCGCATGCTTCTTGCCAAATGGGAGAAGTTTTCAGCTGTTATTCCTTTGAGTACCTTTCCTCCATCCTTCTAGGACTGTGACGACACAGATGTTAGATTGTCTGTTACAGGCCCACACGTCACCAGTGAGGCTCTGCTCATTTTTCTAGTAAGTTCTCTGTTGTTACCACCGTGAAGTCACACCTAAGTCTTCTGGCCCAGAAATATTGCCTCGGGTGAATCGCTTTTACCTGTGTGCAGATTCAAGCTGGAAAGGACCACAAAGAAAATCTGAGAGGCTACAGTTTGAAGCCTTTGGAAGTTCTTATCTTCATCATTTTTTATCCTTGACAGCCTCATTATCGTAGTACCTCATTTTTGCTACCAGTAATTTTCAGAAGTGACAAGTTTATATGATGAAAGTAAATGAGACACATTTTCATATGAGGAAAAATGGGGAAAGTATAAATGGGAGATCTGCAGAACCAAGATCACTTTTAAGAATGTGTGGAGTGGGGTTGCTGTCTTACTTATAAGTAGCTCATTTAATCCCTCTGCATGTGATATTATAATTGTTTAAAATAGCACTTATATTGTAAACTCTTTGTACTCTTATGTACATGTTTGATTTGATAATGATGTGTGGAGAGTATTAACTAAAGAAAGTTGTGTTTGTGTAAAGTCTCTGATGAGCAGAAGAAGAGACCAGCGAATGAGGTGATGAATTATGAGCTGTTTAAGCAACTAGAGGACTTCTCAGTATGGAACCTAATTTTATTGCTTATTCAGCTCTGACACGTCATTAAAAATTACTTCTGCAGCAGACCTACTCTTCACCAACACACACACACACACACACACACACACACACACCTCATTTCAAATATAAGAATCTGCAAATACGTTTATAGAAGAGTGTTCAATAAACTAAATGATTAAGCATTTAGTGTAACCAAACTGAAGTTTTTGGAGTGATTTTTCCTGTTATCACTTCAACATTGAAGTAATTATTCTTCCCTTAACTATTTCCTAAATTTAAACAATCTCTTGGAATAAATGTAACATTCTATGTCTACATTTTGAATGAGCTGTGTAGGTACAATTATATAATGATTAAAATTGCTGGCAGGGCTTCCCTGGTGGCACAGTGGTTGAGAGTCCGCCTGCCGATTCAGGGGACGCGGGTTCGTGCCCCGGTCCGGGAAGATCCCACGTGCCGCGGCGCGGCTGGGCCCGTGAGCCATGGCCGCTGAGGCTGCGCGTCCGGAGACTGTGCTCCGTAACGGGAGAGGCCACAACAGTGAGAGGCCCACGTACCGCAAAACAAACAAACAAACAAAAAACGAACAAAATTGCTGGCAGAATCTAAGAATTTGTTTATGTAAACAAAACACTAGAAAATTTGAAGTGTTAATATGTATGACTTAGGTTATAATATCATATAAATTGGGCTACTTGTCCAGTTACTTATAGATACTGAAACTACCCCTAAAGCCATGAATAAAATACGGTTCAGAGTAAATGCATTTCTGTAGTAAATATGTATGGCCTTCTTTGTGCAAAAGTAAAAAGAACTGGTAGGAGTCACGCTTCCTGAGTTGCTGTCAGAAGCCAGAGGCCTCCTTTGTTTTGATACGTGATTCTAAAGCACAGTTAGTGCTCTTGGAGCAGAGGATTCTAAGTGAGAGAGAGCCTGGGACACCCACGGAGTCCCAGAGCTTGCAGGCTGCTCTGAGAGTCTGAGAATAGTACAAAGGTTTGATATGGAGAGGCTATTCCCAACTTCTCTTCCGATCAAGTCGTGATTCAGTCTTTACACGAGTTCGCTGACACACACTGAGACTTACCCATTCGTCAAACAGTCCTGGAAAACCAGAGCTTCAAATGCGGTCTTCTGTCTGGGACACTTACCAGGAGGGTATGTGAGTGTGAACGTGTGTATATGTGTGTGTGGAGACAGAGCTTAGGTGACAGACTGCTTGCTGAAAGTGACCTTTTAAGATTTCAAATTGGGGAATTTAAATAAAAGGCCTGGAAGTAAATTTTAAATATATGTTTTCACAATTCGTGATATATATATATATAATATATACATGAACGATTTCCCAAAGTCTCATTTAAATAACTTAGATTCTCGTTGCTAGCTTTGTTCTGTCTCATTCCATTGATCAGTCCCTATTTTTTGCCAGACATTTTCCTAGGCACTGGGTTAAATTGATGTGGACCAGAGCCCGGACCAATGGTAGCTCCGTCAGGATATAGCTCCTCTTTAAGCTGCACTCAAAATGGGTCCTCACCATGGGGAAGCTGGGACTGTACGTTAAAAAACGGGGAACGGTAATCCTCTTTCTTCCGGCTGGCCTCCTTTAGCTCCAAGTCCCGTCAAACCAGGACGGAACTAAATCGACACTTTCTAAATATTGTAATATGTTGGTGATTCACATTTTTTTAACCTATAAGACATTCAGAAAGGATGAAATTCCAGTGCCTCAATCCCCATTCCTACTTATCAACATTTTCTTGTGTACTTTTGTACAATTATATTTACATAAACATCTTTTTCAAAAATTCTTACCCAATAGGATTGTACAAATATCTATGGGGCATAAAGATATAATAATAAAGCCAACATTCATAGATCAGCTTAAAAAAATAACATTACCAGCACTTGTTCAAAATTGAAAAAAAAAAAAAAAAAAAAGGAAACAACCTAAATGTATAAAGCCAGAGGATGTGGTGACACATTTTCATTCGTTTTTTCACTCAGTGTATGTTGGTTACCTTTGCTATCCACCTCTGAGCACTGCCATCTGGCTTTTGCCCAGAAATTATGCCTCAGTGTTTGTTCGGATAAAGGATACCGTCCTGGTACCTGAAGGGCTGCTGGGGAATGATTTGTTTTACGTCTTACATTAAGCATCATTTTTACCCAGCCATAATCTAGTAAATGTGAATAGAATCCACATAAGTAGTCAATGTATTATTGTAACTAAGGCAAAAACTAGAGTGTACTAGTGTACAGTGACATGGTTTCCTTTTTCGGTAAAACAGTAAATATTTTAGTGAAGATTCCCAAGGTGAATCCCAAAGGTCGGGAGTAAGAACAGTGAAAGATGAAGCAGTGGAATCATGGGCTCCCCCTTCTGTGGCCTTTCCTTAAGCCACTGGTCAGCCTCTGTCTTTTCCACGAGCTTTTCTGACGGCCAGAGAGAGTTCAGTGTGAAATAATTATTCTGTATATTGTAGGGAATTGAGTCAAATGTAGTACTTCAGAGATGATCAACTGAACAGTCTCTGTAGCATATGATCTGGCTGAAATAGCCACAGTTTCTTTGGATTTTCTGAGTTTGGATTCTCTGGCTAATTCATCTTCAGGCGGCAAGTGAGGAATGCCTTTCGTTGGTCAATCTTTGGTTCATGATCATTGTGACCATTTTTAGTTCTTACTTGTGAGTGTGGTTTAGAGACACAGTCTGTCTCATTGCAAGGATAAATGCCTCAGTCTTTTATAAACAACCCAATTTGGCAATAGGATCCCTGGGGAAATCAAAGGTCAGAGGTACCAGAAGACGTTTGTATTCTGTATGTTCTGCTAATATGATCTGTGTCATGGTTAAATGTTGGATTTTCATTTATTGGTCAGTCTTTCAACTGAGAACTCTCACAAGCCTGGGAGCACCTAAGATAAAGGATGATTTGCGCCTTGATCCCTTAACATAAAATAACCTACCAAAAGTTTATTCCATGACATAAGCCTTGTTGTATAGGCAACATTTTAGAGCCCTAAATGTTCAGGTGATTCCGTGGTTTAATCAGTTGACTATTATTTCTGTTTGACAAAGAGACATAATAGTCAACTGAATAAACCATCAGATTTTTAAAATATCTTTTTGAAGACGTTTTATAAATAGAAAAATTCTAAATATCCTGTCTTTAATTTTTATTCTCAGGTCGGAGAGACCAGATGCAAAAAGGTTTGTACGTCCAAGTCTGATCTGAGATCTAACGACTTCAGCATCGTGGGAAGCTTACCGAGAGATTTTGAATTGTCCAATTATGACTGCTATGGAAAACCCATTGAGGTCAACAACGGACTTGGGAAATCCCAGGCCAAGAATAACAAGAAGCCGCCTCCTGCCAAACCCGTTATTCCGACGGCAGCGAAGAGGATCGATCTTTATGCAAGAGCGTTGTTTCCTTTCTGCTTCTTATTTTTCAACATTATCTACTGGTCTATATATTTATGATAAACCTTTTCCATTCGTATAAAGTCAAGTCCCATTGCATTGTGAACAACCTCGTTCATTAATGCCAATCTGTGAACATTCTTTGCACTTTCATAGCAATATATTGCATTTTGGATGCCATTGGAGTGTAATACAAATATGGCGCCTTCATCATGTGGAATGGCAGCATGATCTTGTTACGTCTGTGCTCTAATCATGATGTATTTATGTAAAGCAAACATAATTGCTTTAGGAATAAATGAAGGATAAGCGTACTACGTAAAATAGAATCCGAACATTTCTCTCCAGTTAGTGTAAATTGCAAATATTCTGATAATTCTGATAATAAAATGGGGTGCACTCTGAACCCTGTTTTGTCATCATCGCAATGTACGTAGTGTTTCAGATCCCTTTCCTTGTAACTTTCGGAGAAAGCCATCTTATTCTTGTACAATTTTAGATGGTATTATCATAGATAAAGCAAAAGTATATTACATATGGTATAACTTTATAAGTAGAAGTATATCAACTCTAACTACATGAGCTCTGTGGAGAAATAAAGTTCAAACAAATTCCTAATTTGCAAAAGCAGCTCATTTTAAAGTGTGCCTGTGTTGTCAAATGCCAGATAATAAAGCCCAGTGAGCATTTTTGAAACAAAGGGAAATCTAGATTTACCTAAATTCGTGCTGAATTCTGGTTTCTCATAAAATAAAAATAAAAGGAGATATATTGATTAAATATTTCTGATAAAAGAAATTCTATTTAGTCCACTTTAAAACCTAGATATATTTTCATGGATTTTATTTTGTTGATACAGAGTATACAAAATCATTGTGCCTTAAAAAGAGTCATAAATATTTTGAATTGGAATATAGCAATGAATATGTGATTTCATACCATTTGTAAGAAACCAAGAGGAAAATACCTTCTTACTAGAAGTAACTTGAGTTGGGAAGAAAAATCCATAATCATTAGAGGATTTTAACTTCTTTATTTTATTAAAATGCTCACATCTTTTAAAGTAAAATTAAATTTTTTTCCTGAATTTCTTTTTTTCTTATTTGAATAGTGTTTGATTTTGTTACAAGACATTTAAAGGTTAAGTAAACGATTACTTAGTTAGATCTCACCTCCATTTGTATCTTCTTTCTTGCTAAAAGTCCAGGCTACTTGGATTAATTGCTTTGGTCTTATTCCAACTTGCAAAATAGGTACTTTCTGGTCTATAAGACTTGTATTCCCTAGTAATATCAGAGCCAATGTACCTTCTTATTTCTCCGTAGCTGATACTAGGACTATCAGTAATCCATGTAACATAAACATAAGACCAAATAAGTGTATTTACATTATTTGGAGAGTTTGCAGCAGCTGAGGGTTTGGATTGTCAATTCAATAATAAAATGTGTTTACATATTGTTTATGCAAATTGCATCTATAATTCGATGTTATTTTATTGAAGACTTTAATTTGTAAGAGTCACTGATTACTGAATCTTTAAAAGACGAGATATATCTAGTCCTCTGCGGTCCTTCAGCACCCTCTAGTTGCAAAAGCACAGTCACCTGAGTCACTTTAAAAATGCCACAAGTCGCCCTGTTGATGGACTTCAACATCCTGCTAGGACCCGGACAATAACATCTTAAACTCTGAGAGGAAAAAGCGTCTTGGATAATACTTAGACCATTTAAATTTGTAGTTATAATAATTATATTTGCTTATGATCTCTGTTCTTCATTCTTGCCAATTTCATTCATTTTAGGGAGTTTGATTTAGATATAGAGTTTTAAGTGGGAAATGTATGAAATGGAAGACAGTTCTCATTCCATAAGAATTTATTTCTTGAAAATAATGTGAATGAATTCCTTTCTGTAATACAATATTGTAACCTCTTAAGATCCATTTTAATACCCAAATATATATAACTAGCTATCCCAGGATTAAGTGTGTATGTATAACTACAAATGGAACATTACGCAATGATCATAAGGTAGTACAATTGGTGTCCACTAACAGTTGCTTTCTATTGTTATCTTGAGAATTTAGTCACTTAACCCCAGGGTAGTTCTGATCTGTGTACTTTACATATTATGTCTTTCTAGGAAACTTGCAGTATATTTACCTGGATGTCAGTATCGCAAATTCCATGTTTCCAAAATAAAAAAGATCTTCTCCTTACAAATCAGCCGCTTCTCTTATTTTCTGTTTCCAGTAAAGCCATCACTATTCCAGTCCCCCGTGGGCCATCTGCCTTCCTTTGTCACACGGTATACCCTGTCAAGTTCCAAGTCCTAAAATTTCCCCCCTTACACCAACCACTGCTTCTCCATTTCTGCGGACACCACCCTAATTCAGTTTCCCTTTCCCATGCATCAGACAATTACAGCAGTCTACAAACTTACTTTGTGATGTTTATTTTGTAATGGCATAAGTAATACGTGAATATCTCGACGTATTAGAAAAACAGGTGTGTCTAAAATACGTAAGCCCTTAACGTTGTCATAACCTTCTATCTTCAAACCTTTCTCTTTTCCCAGAGGTCACCACAGTGACCTCTAGGCATCTACAACCTCTATCTACCTTTTAAATATAAAAGATAACGTAACGGGATTTAATGTAAATGAGATTTTACCATATGTATGGTTTTGCGATTTGTTTTTCATCTCCTATATTTTGGAGCTCTTTCTATGTGAGGATCTATTGTATGCTGATAAATCTTTTGCCTCCTATTATTCTATAGCATGAATGTGTCTGAATTTAGCTTCTTTTTAAACATGAATTTTGATTGTTTTTCTTTTCTAATACAAAATAGCATTGTACTAAATATTTTTGTGCACACATGCGTATATTTCCGTGAAGTGGATGCCAGACGTGGAGTTGCTGAGTTGAAAGATGTCTACATCTTAAATTCTGGTAATGTCTTTAGATTGCCAAGATGCTGTGTGCAGACTCTCACAGCCTGGTCATCTCTTAACCTGTTGTATGTAGTGTACGTATTACTTTTCTTTTTTAAAAACTTTTTTTACCTTGTTTCAGACTTCCAGAAAAACGTGCAAAACTATTACAAAGAATTCCTGTACGCCATTCATGCCAGTGCCCCAAAGGTTAGTACTTCATCACACTAGGTTTATTTTCCCTCTCCCACTGTGTGTGTCCTCACATGAGACACTTTTTTTCTGAAACATTTAAAATACAGTTGCAGAGATGATGAAGACCCTTTGTATTTACACACTTCAATGTATGTTTCCTAAACAAGGAACATCCTTTCATAACCACAGTAGTACCAGGTACCCGCATCAAGAAATTGACATTGATAAATTACTATAATCTAGAGGCCTTATTCAGATTTGCCAGTTGTCCCACCTTTTCTTGTTTGTTTGTTTTGGTTCAGGATGTAATCCAGTATCCCATTCTTTATTTACTTGTCATGACATTAACTTCTTTAAAATAAAGCTGAGATCACGGCATTCTGCTCAAACATCTTTAGAGCTTTGTATTGCCCAACGAACTAAGGAAAAAAGTCCTCCCTCTGACATATAAAGTTCTCCTTGTTAAAGTTTAACTTATCTTGTAGCTGTTTCTCACATTGCTCACATCTCAAACTCCAACCAAACTGAAGCCGACCTTTGCTTATCACACTTAGCAGTGACAGGATTGCTAAGTTCAGCGAGGTACCTTTCCTTTTAGGTTAGTGTTTCATTTTACGTCTCATTATTTCTTTTAAGTGGGTCAGTCTTGGATGGTTTGTCTTCCCATACTCATGTTAACTGATATGATTTTATTCAACATTAAGCGTGTGTCAGTTATACAGTTTCGTCTCTACTGAATAATAAAATTAAAAATATTTCCCATTGCACATGCTGTGTTCAAATTAAGCTGCTTTAAAAACTATTCAATTTATCATCATCTATATCATGGAAAATTTCAGTTTACATAAATAGCTGGATACAAACATTTAAAGTACCAGGCCTAAGATGAGAAATAGTTTGAAATCTTTTTTTATAACCTTTAACAAGGATTTCTTGTTAAAATTTTATTATCTTGTTTTAGAAAAGCAGATTTATTCCAATTATATTTTCAAATGAAGTGCATATGTTTACACAACCTATCAATAATCTAGCATTCACTAATTCCCCCCAACCTTTTTTTATGAAGCTGGTCGTAACCTTTTAAGAGGTTAGGGTCCAGTTATTTCAAAGCATTGGAAGCATCAATGGAGTAAATATGCTTTACCGACTTTCTTGTGATTGACATGAAAGGATAATATAGATGCCATATTCAAGGCTGGTTATAATCTTAGGGTGTTTATATACACATATGCATAAACTTGATATTTTGTATTTTAATACATTTTGCATTTTCTCCACATACATACACACACATATATACATAGGTATTTTTTTAATTAATTAATTTATTTTTGGCTGTGTTGGGTCTTTGTTGCTTTGCACAGGCTTTCTCTAGTTGCAGAGAGCGGGGGCTACTCTTCGTTGTGGAGCACGGGCTCTAGGCGCGTGGGCTTCAGTAGTTGTGGCTCGTGGGCTCTAGAGCGCAGGCTCAGTAGCTGTGGTGCACGGGCTTAGTTGCTCCGCAGCACGTGGGATCTTCCCGGACCAGGACTCGAACCCGTGTCCCCTGCATTGTCAGGTGGATTCTTAACCACTGCGATACCAGTGAAGCCCTACATATGTATTATAAAATTTTGTCCTTAACCAGCAAGAACAATGAGAAAACTCGTGAATTTTGTTCCAGTTGGAATTTCTGTACTCCAAACAATAAGTGCATTTTCACTGTCATAAGTATTTTTACAGTTTCCAAATCTCATGTATCACACCCAAAACAGGTCTTTCTAAATCCTCTCAGAGTAGAATACTAAATAACAACAACAAAAATGTAAATCAGTAAATGCTTCTTGGGTACTTGATATTTTGAGGGTCTTGTGTCAGCCCAAAACCGTGAAGATGAAGAAAACATTTAAGAGTGGGAGCTCTCTTAAATGATAGTCAATAGTGTGAGAAGGAAAAGTATGCTAATTATACAATTCTCTATAATGCAAATCAGAATACATAATGCATGTCATTAAAAAGCATAAGGGAAGGAAGAAAATCAGTGATTTGAAAGGAAAAGACTCGTCTTAAAGAAAATTAAGTAAAGTATACTTTACTGTAGTAAAATAAAAGCCATTTTACTATAGATCATAGAATTTTGAAGCTAGACATTAATGAAAAGAAAAATTATGAATTGTAAAGTGGAGAAACATTGCCATAAGGAAAGTTAAAGTGCTCTTTGAATTTTATTTCCTAGTTAACATTGCTGAGGAAATAATGAAGAGGAAAAAGCAGATTTTCCACAGCTGATGATGGAAGGCGCTTTACCTGCTGTTTGTTTCTTAACTAAAACTCCCATCTGATCTTGATCCTATAACTGGAAAGAATTTTCAGTAAATCTCAGTTTGCAGCCCGAGGCAATGGCAGTTCAATTAATATTATGCACAGTGAGGTGACCAGGAGTCACCTCCTGGGCTCCTTGATTTAGCAAGAATGCAGCAATTACCACATCAAATAGGGATTTTATTAGTCAATTAGCATTGCCTTGCCCCTAAGCCACTGCTGACTTGCAAGAGAAACCCTATTTTGTGAGATGGTAAACTAGATGACGGGGCAAAGGATTTTAGCTTTTGAAAAGCTCGGCTGACTTTACCGTCTGTTCTCAAGGGATGGAGCTGGCAACGTATCAGGAGGAACATGGCATTTAGCAATAGTAAACCTCTAGCTGCTCTTCTTCAAGGACCACGACCTCGTGCCGTAAAGCTTTTAGAAACCTGCGGAGGACAAGAATTCGGCACACGATAGCAGCATCATATCTGCTGACTTACTAACACGCTTCAACGTTTTTAATAAATCTGAGTCAGAATCTGCAGGCTTCTCAGCTACAAAGATGATCTTTCACTTATTAACTGAGAGAATATTTTATGGAACCCATTAGAGGGAATACCTAATAAATTCTGCCTTGGACTGTTATAAAGCCTCTTTCTAAACACAGCTGCCCTTCTCTGGTTTATTCATTTGTATACTCAAAAGCCCTTTCATTCAAAAATCTCTAGAGTTTCCAATCAGTCCACTGACATCTTGGAAGCTTTCAAATTTCAAACGTCCAAATAAAAATGTGAAATTTCTTAAGGCATTTACATGGGAGGTGCATCCTACAGAAATAATCCCAGGAGCTACGCTAAGGCAGAAGCCAATCCAGTATGTAGACACAGAGGGAACAGGAGAGGGTAGAAAGACTTGGGCTGGAAGGAACAAGAATACGTTATAGTTATAGTTTAGTTATAGTTCTGGGTTTGCTTTTCACAACCCTGCAAACCTTGTCAAAGAACGGTTTTCTCAATTACCTTATTCCTGAAGAGGGAGTAAAAATAATCTAAGAATTACAGATTACAACATGTAAGTCTATCTTTTATAGTTGTTACAAGCAAGGATTTTCAAATACATAGTCTAGGCTAGAGTCCCATTTACTACGGTAAATCTTGGCAAATTTTTTTAACATCCTGAGCCTCAGTTTCCCCAATTATGAAACACGGTAATGGGGTTTCCCTGGTGGCGCAGTTGTTGAGAGTCCGCCTGTCGATGCAGGGGACACGGGTTCGTGCCTCGGTCCGGGAAGATCCCACATGCCGCGGAGCGGCGGGGCCCGTGAGCCATGGCTGCTGAGCCTGCGCGTCCGGAGCCTGTGCTCCGCAACGGGAGAGGCCACAACAGTGAGAGGCCCGCGTACAGCAAAAAAACCCAAAAAACAAACAAAAAAAACATGGTAATAATGACCACCTCATAACATTATTGTGAGGATTTAATGTATTAAGTAAAGTGCTCAGCAGAGTTCCAGCACATAGTAATTGTGCAATAAATTGGGGTTATTATTATGTCCTTTTATCCCTTAGTACTGCACTATTTCTAGCACTAAAACTACTTTTTTTTTCTCTTCAAATGAATTTATTAATTCAGCTCTTCATGTTCCATAAATTGTCACTGATTTGGTAATTTGTTGAAAACATTTATATACAAATATTCCACTAAAACATAAAACTTTAATCATAAATAAAATACTAAAACTACTTTTAATGAAGTTTGTCTTTCAAATAAAAAATGCACTGACTGCACTGCATTGAGCACTGCATTGAGCTCATTTTTTTTTTTTTTTTTTTTTTTTGTGGTACGCGGGCCTCTCACTGCCGTGGCCTCTCCCGTTGCGGAGCACAGGCTCCGGACGCGCAGGCTCAGCGGCCATGGCTCACGGGCCCAGCCGCTCCACAGCATGTGGGATCCTCCCGGACAGGGGCACAAACCCGTGTCCCCTGCATCGGCAGGCGGACTCTCAACCACTGCGCCACCAGGGAAACCCTCATTTTTTTTTTAACGTCTTTATTGAAGTGTAATTGCTTTACAATGGTGTGTTAGTTTCTGCTTAATAACAAAGTGAATCAGCTATACACAATTTTGAATATAAAATAATTTAAGGAACAATAGCAGAAACTATCAATTGCATATTAAAATATTCTTGGAGTGTGTTAAGGAGTCCTTAGATTATTTACTTGGAGTTCCGAAGTTTAAGAATTAGGTTGTGGGCAATGGAATGCCCAAAATTCAGAATACACTTAGTTAAGGGTCATATTTTACATTTATCCTTTAAAAAGAAAAATAAATGAGAATACTTCAGAATTAAAAAAAAAACATAAGGAAAAGAATTTCCTAGGTGTATTAAACATGGACAAATCAAGATCATATTAACTCATGCGTGTATGGTACTGATGCACGTATTGTAGGATCTCTTATAACTCGTGCGTGTACGGTACTGATGCACGTATTGTAGGATCTCTATAACTCATGCGTGTATGGTACTGATGCACGTATTGTAGGATCTCATATCTCGTGCGTGTATGGTACTGATGCATGTATTGTAGGATCTCTTATATCTCATGCGTGTATGGTACTGATGCACGTGTTGTAGGATCTCTTATAACTCATGCATGTATGGTACTGATGCACGTATTGTAGGAGCTCTTATAACTCGTGCGTGTATGGTACTGATGCACGTATTGTAGGATCTCTTATATGTCATGCGTGTATGGTACTAAGAAAAGATATTTAATGCTCATAACAGTCATCCTGGCAAACTGCATGATTGTGAAATTCTTCCTGAAACAAAGAGAAAACACTAAATTGTTTTCGATAGAATTGTCATGTTAAAATAGTTTATTGTATTCTCATTCTCTGAAGATTGGTAATCCAACTACTGAACATAATGGTTATTCTCAATTAATCAAAATATCCAATTAACCCAATTCTGTATAAATGGAAATGTATTGCATTCTGAATTCATACTAAAAATATATGAGGTCAACCTCTAAGTAATAAAACCATATTTAACTCTCCTTAAGGCAATATATTTTATATTATAGTAACAATAGTTATCCATTTATTGAAGAAACATTGTTCTTAAAACCTAAGTATAATACTGGGAAGATATTAGATTTTAAAAAGTACATATATATATATATATGAATGTGTATATATATGTGTGTATATGTATATGAATGTGTGTATGTATGTGTGTGTGAATAGGTTTAGGTAAATACGGGTCTATATTTGTATATGTATATGCATATCTGTACATGTATATATGGATACATAGAGTATGTAACATTAACTGGTGTTTTATCTGCGACTAAGACATACTACGTTTTTGCCCTGCAGGGTAACCTATTTTATGTATGTCTGGAACAGTCTCACAAGAAGGTTACACTAGGAGCTCTGGAGGGAATGCCTATTTAAGGGTCAAAGAAGTGTGTGCTAATTGATATGAACCAGACGGCGCACAGAAAAAATCTTAGCCTCAGCGGACTGTTCCATTTATTTATTTACAAGCAATCATTGAAAACCACTCCCATTCTTGTATATAGGCCAGGTCCGCTCTGCCCCGCCTCAGAAAGGGCACATCCCCTCTCCTGCCCCATCCTTCTAGACATGGAGAACAGCTCCTCTTTTCTACTTGCCAAACGGTCCTGGAAGGAAACACCCCCAGGTGCGTCCCTGCTCACTTGGGCTCGTTCTTTTGGATTCACACGTAGTTTAGGCTGAATCTGACAGCTTTCACACACGCCAGGTCACACCTGTCCTCCAGGGCATACTGGCGCATGCAGAATACCCTATCTCGTGGGGATGTACCATCTTAGTACCTGAGAACCGTCGGCCTGTTCGCAGCCTGCACCTCAGCTACTCTGGTCTTGTCACTCTTCCCTCCCCAGGAGCGGCCCTCCTCTCGTTCCCTCTCTGACTTCTGGGGTCTCCATCCTTATAAACAAAACCTTAGCGTTTTATTCCTTTTCCTGCCTCTCCTGACCTTAGTCAGAATGCTCCAGAGAACTGTTTAATTTAGATCTCACACTGTGAACTAGATCTCAAACCGTGTATGTTTCAAGTGGCCCCTGTTTATTTTCCCTCGCCATCTAGGGATGTGGGACTCGAATTAGCATTTTTCTTGCTCTCTAATTATGCTCCCAGATTATTTCTCTGCCTATGTGTCTTAGCTGGCCTGAGCTGCTTTCGCAAATTGCCGCAGACTGGGTGGCTTAAACGGCAGACATTTATTGCTCACAGTTCTGGAGGCTGGTGGTCCAAGATCAGGGTGCCAGTGTGGTCGGGTCCTTGGTGAGGGCTTCTTCCTGGTTTACAGAGAGAGGTCTTCTGGTGGCATCCTCGCATGGCAGGAAAAGAGCTGGCCAGCTCACTCTCGTGTATAAAAGCACAAATCCCATTCAGGAGGGCTCCACCCTCATGATCTAATGACCTCCCCAAACCTCCATCTCCAAATACCATCCCATTGGGATCAGGGTGTCAACATTTCAACGTATGAATTTGGGGGGTAACAAACATTCACAACATTGTACTATGTAAAACTCTTTTCTTCTGAGCTTGAACTATCTTCCTATATTATGCTTTTAAGTGTGTGTGTGTGTGTGTGTGTGTGTGTGTGTGTGTGTGTGTGTGTGTGTATCTATGAGAGAGACAGATTGAGAGAGAGAGAGGAGAGAGACAGGGGCGGGAGTCTATAAAAGCCAGAAAAATGGTGAAGGAAATATAATAATTACCTATATTCCAACACTGAGAATTAAATCACTTTAACTTTCTGACATATTTGATTGAAGTTTTATTCTTTTTATCTATTAAGTAATATATAACTTTGTCTTTTTTTAAAAATATTAAACCTTAAAGATAAACTTGAAATTGTCATCACCTCCAAGTCTTTATCTTGCTTCTCTGCAGTTATACCTTGAGGCAACCGTGATTATCAGTTTGTTTGTACTTTCCCAAAAAATTTAATAATATTTTAAAGAAAAAAATGTACAAATATTAGTGTTTTTAAATTTACATTAATGCTATGCGTGTCATTCACATTAGGTTTTTTGAGAGCTATTCACATAGATATCCAGATTATTTCATCATATGCATGTGTCACATTTTATTTAATAAAGAATATTTATATTGTTTCAAATTTTTCATTATTTCAAGCAATGCTGAAATAAACACTCTTGTGTATATTCTAGTATTTATGGGAGACTGACTCTGTATAGTAGATAACTACAGATAGAACCCCTGTGCAATTAAAAAATTAATTGATAACACAAAATTTTTCTACAGTAACAGTATCAATTTACACTCCTGGCAAGATTGTAAGAAAGAACTCATTTCCCATCCTCCATTCAACAAGTGGTGTAATCAGAATTTAACATGCAGAAATTTTGCCAAGCTAAAATGCTGAAGAAACTCATTGTCTCAATTTGCAGCTATTGACATGATGTTGTTTTTCTCCTATAAACTGTAACATAGTTACTGTGTTAAAAGGTTTTCTAACTTGAAATAATTGCTGGGATAAACTGGTTTTGCCTGTGATGTATTCATTTTGGTACATTCCTTTTCGTTTTAGTATAGTTTTTCGAGTTCTGTAAATGGTTATGTCTGTATTTATAAGTGAGATTGGCCAATAATAGCATGTTCTCATGTCATCCATATTCTGTTTCTGCATCAGGGTTACATTCGTCTCATAAAATGAGTTGTGTATCTTCCTACTTCTTTCTGGACTCTGGAAGAAATTAAGTAAGCCTGGAGTTAATGGTTCTTTGAGTTTTCTAAAACTCCTATAAAACAGATCCATCCTTCTGTTATTGAGGGTAGATTTAGGGACATTTATTATTCTGAGCACATTAAAAAGAAGTACATAATGTTCTATGCAGACTCTTTCCTTCTTAGATGAATTTCGATAACATTTCTCTCTAGGAAATTATCAATTTTTTATGGTTTTTAAATTATTGACAATTATCCATGAAATAATGTCTTGGGACATCTAAACTCTCTGTTATAATCCATACCACTTTCTTTTTAAATTAATAAATTAATAAATTTTTGGCTGCGTTGGGTCTTCGTTGCTGCGCGCGGGCTTTCTCTGGTTGCGCAGAGCAGGGGCTGCTCTTCGTTGCGGTGCGCGGGCTTCTCATTGTGGAGGCTTCTCTTGCTGCAGAGCACGGGCTCTAGATGTGAGGGCTTCAGTAGTTGTGGCTCGCAGGCTCTAGAGCGCAGGCTCAGTAGTTGTGGCGCGTGGGCTTAGCTGCTCCTGTGATTTCCCTTTTCTTAATCACACTTACAGAGGTTTTCAATTTTGTAAGTCTTATCAAAGAGCCAGTTTATTTTTTTATTGATCAACTCTGATTTAATGTGTGTGCATTCTACTTCATTCATTTCTCCTCTTCAGTGTTGCCTTTCTTCTATTTTCTTTGGATTTATTTTGGTGTTCTTTCCTAAACTTCTTGATTCAAATGCTTAGTCCATGTTTTTCCAACCATTCATATGCTCCAAATACATTTAAAGCTATAAATTCCTCTTTAAGTACTGCTGGATGCTACACATTTTTATATGCATTTTTGTTGAAGTAGAGTTATAAATGCTTTTAAGTTTATTTTTAATTTATTCTGTAACCTGAAACTATTTAAGAGTGTGACTTCTAGAATCCAAATTCATGGATGTTTGGCTATCATTAGGGATATCTATTTTATTATTGATATCTTATTTTACTAGATGTGATTGCCAAACGTTATGAGAAAAATGCTTAAAATTTGTCCTTTTCTTTTCATAATTCTATTAGATTTGGCTCTCTATATTTTGAGGCTTTATGAATATTTCTCTCTATATATATTATACACACACACACACACATATATATATAAAGTTTGCGCACGTTTGAATGCAAGACTGGCATTTTCTGATGAATTACTTCATTTGTTTGTATGAACGGTTCCGTTTAGTCCCATTTCACGCCTTTCTACTTTAATTCTACATTTTATTTTCCCTGATGTTAACTTTGTCATGTCGCTTTCTCTTTGTTGATTTTTCCATCTTTTTGGTGTTGCTTTGCCTCAGGTGTGTCCCTTATGAACTGCCTATGTCATATGGGTTACTTTAAAATCTAACTTGAGCGCTGGCTTAATCATAATAAAACATTAGAGAAAGTCAAACTGAGGGACATTCCTCCAAAGACTTGACAGTCTTCTTCGAAAGTGTCAGAGTCATGAAAAAACAAGGAAACTCTCATGGTTTGGGGGAAACTGGAAAGACATGAGAACTAAAGGCAGTGTGGTATCCTGGGCGAGATCTTGGAACAGAAAAAGGACATTGACGAAAAATGTGGGGAAAGAGAATGAAGGCTGTAATTTAGTCACAATACTGTGCCAATGTTGCTGTTTTAGCTTTGATACATATACTGAGTTTATTTTCTATGTCCACATGAGAGAAAGCTACAGGGGAGGTATAGGGAACTCTATTTTCCTTGTTACTCTTCTGTAAATAAAAATTTATTTAAAAGTAAAAGTTTACAAATGTAACTTGAGGCAATCCACTGGTGTGCAGAGGTTAATTTTATTGAAGTGTAGTTGATCTACAATGTTGTGTTAATTTCTGCTGTACAGCAAAGTGATTCAGTTATATATATATATATATATATATATATATATATATATATACACACACACACACACACACACACACATTCTTTTTCAGATTCTTTTCCCTTATAGGTTATTACAAAATATTGAGTAGAGTTCCCTGTGCTCTACAGTAGGACCTTTTTGAGTAGCCATTCTATATATAATAGTGTGCATCTGCTAATCCCACTTCTATTTTATGAGAAGACTTTGCTGTGTGGCTGTCTCCCTGTGAGGATGCTTCTATGACGTCACCTCAGTGGTCATCGATATTTCTGGCCTTAGATTTTTGAACCCTGCCTGCCGTGGGGGGAGTTTGGATTAGCATCCAGCAACAAGTCAACACTTTCCTTTCAAGCAGGTGAGAATGAACGGTGGTTTTAGCAAGTTCTCCGATCCAAAACCTGGGAGGCCTCCTCTGGGGAGCCTGATTCACATCTTGCCAAAAGGTCTAGTCTGTGTCTGTTTGGGCTGCAGATAACTCCAAGGTAATGGGAGCAGCTCAGTCCTCAGGGCTTAGCGGGGGCAGCACTCTAACACTTCAGTGCTCCTTTCAGCTCAGAGCCCAATTCAAATTCAGATTTCCTTAAAACAGATAACCAGCCAGGACCTACTATACAGCATGGGGAGCTATGTCCAATATTTTGTAATAACCTATAAGAGAAAATCATCTGAAAAGACTATATATACGTATATATAAAACTGAGTTGCTGTGCTCTACACCTTAAACTTACGTGATGTTGTAAATCAACTATACTTCAATAAAATTTTTTTTAAAAAATCCCCTCCTAAAAAATTTCGATTTCTTTCTGTTGACCTTGTGATTAGAAGCCAACAGGAGTCCTGAATGAAAGGATGATCTTGCTTTACATATCAAGTCAACTGAACGAAGCAGAGGATTCACCATATTTAACCCTTAATCAGCTGCTGTTCACCTTTTGTTCCTGCCTGACATACTGGCTGGACAGGATTGTGACAAACAAAATAACCCTTTAACTGGTTCTTAATCAGAGCAGTGATCGGTCATTGCGCTTCTGGGTTTTTATCTTGCTTAACGTGTACTACTGAGGAGAGCTCAGGGGATTCCACAGTTCCCGGTCATCGTGGCCAATTTAAACTTGGCCAAAGGCAGACTTCATTTACACCCCTCAGGAAAATCATCCCTGTGTCCCATTCACATGTAACGTCTATCCCAGTGATGATGTCTTCAAAGGCAATGAGGCCACAGACTCATCCACCCAGCCAGTTTCCAGGCTGCAGTCCCATCCCTAGCTTGGTTTTCCTAGCTCAGCATCTTTATATCCTCCCACTTTCAGCCTTGGGCCTTTGAGGGTACCCTCCCCAACCCCAAGGGGATGACTTTGGGCTCTGGGCAGGGAAGCATGTGCTTGGCAACTTAGTCCAGAAGCTTCATTCATTGTCAAGCTCTTCTTCCTTGTCCTATACAGCAAGTCCCCTACGTATGAACCTTCAACTTGCGAACTTTCAAAGGTGGGAACGTGAGTTCCATCAACGTCAGGCGTGAGTGACATTGCAGCTTGCCCTCCGCCTCTCATCGCTGACGATCCTTCAGCTCTACCACCTCCCATCTCCCATCCCTCCTCCAGTCAGGAACCCTTCCTGCCTGTTCCCTTGATGCCAGCCCCTGGAGGCCAGCTGCTGTGCTGCACTGCTGTACTTTTCGAGGTGCTGTACTGTAAGACTAAAAATGTTTCCTTCAATTTCTGTGTTTGTTTTTTATGTATTAGTTGTGTGAAAAGTATTATAAATCTATTACAGTACAGTACTGTATAGCTGATCTCCCTGTGCTGTGTGGCTGCTGCCCACTAGCTAGCTATTTTACATTTGGGAGTGTATATATGTCTATGCCACTCTCTCACTTCGTCCCAGCTTACCCTTCCCCCTCCCCATGTCCTCAAGTCCATTCTCTACAACTGCATCTTTATTCCTGTCCTGCCCCTAGGTTCTTCAGAACCTTTTTTTTTTTTTTAGATTCCATATATATGTGTTAGCATATGGTATTTGTTTTTCTCTTTCTGACTTACTTCACTCTGTATGACAGTCTCTAGGTCCATCCACCTCACTACAAATAACTCAATTTCGTTTCTTTTTATGGCTGAGTAATATTCCATTGTATATATGTGCCACATCTTCT
This sequence comes from Orcinus orca, assembly GCF_937001465.1. Classification (NCBI taxonomy): domain Eukaryota; kingdom Metazoa; phylum Chordata; class Mammalia; order Artiodactyla; family Delphinidae; genus Orcinus; species Orcinus orca. The sequence continues at coordinate 3,822,580 of NC_064562.1, forward strand.
TTATCCATTCATCTGTCAATGAACACTTAGGTTGCTTCCATGTCCTGGCTATTGTAAATAGAGCTGCAGTGAACATTGTGGTACATGACTCTTTCTGAATTATGGTTTTCTCAGGGTATATGCCCAGTAGTGGGATTGCAGGGTCAAATGGTGGAAATTCTTTTAATATTTGGAAATGGCAACTGAAGGAAAATTTTGATGGTTTGTGTCAGTTGGACTGTAGCACTGACCAAAGCTAGAACAACAGACAGAAGGTATGAGTTCCATTCACAGTCATAAAGACAGTATAAGGAAGGTCCACGGTACCCTTATTTTGATAAATTAAATTAAATCTCAGCCTATGCCCTAGCTTCGCCAGCTGGCAAGAAATTCAATTTTGTCATATTTTGAGGGACCTTCCCTTTCGCATAATAAACTGGAGAACTTAGCAATGCCTGGAAAATGGAAGAAAGAATTCCAGTCTCCAGGGCATCAGGCCATTTTCTGAGTCGTGTGATCCTTCACATTGTGTGAGCGGTTCTATCTGTTTGCACAAACCTCAGCACAGAATGTTTGCTCAACACCAAGGCGGTCGTGCTAGGGTTCTCCATCTCTCCAAGTGTCCACATGCCACCCCGTTTGGGCTTCTATCAGCTCTCAAGTTCTTCCATATTTTTCCATGTCTTCTGAAGAACCGCATTCTCCACAACTCTCATGAAAAATAATCAAGTCCAAAGCAAACAAAACACCCATCTCTATCCCTCACGTCAGAGAAATTGTCTAGTGGTTTAGACATTTTCAGCCTTAATTTTCCACCCTTCAGCGTATAACAATTTAATCCCAAACCCATTAAACCTGACCCTAGGGTAAAGGCATCCATCTGCCTCTAGGACTCAAAACCCAGCAAAACATTTCAAAGGGGGTTGGCGGGGAGAGAAAGAAAATAGTTCTCATTCTTCAGGATTCTTCTATAAGACGAGAACAAAAGACTTCTTGTCATTAACGTCCGCTCTGCGATGCCTTCCAGTGAAAAGGAAGGTTAACGGCACATCTGAATGAGGCTTTTGTGTCTAACCTGGCAGAAGTACTTTTCCAAAATTAATAATGAACTAGACAGATTGTGCAAATTTACAATTAACTTTCAAAACTTCAGGTGGTTGGTTTCCTTATTTCAGTGAGTAGCTTTGATCCATAGGTGAAATGAAGTGTACTCGAACTGGAATGTTTGCTTTCATGTCACCATCTGAAAAACGTTTTTTGGTTGCAAATTTAATGTGTTCCTCCATACAGGATATAGAGCAGCAAAAATCTGTCATTGGTACTAAACCAGTCAGACATGGCTCTGTTTTCATGCCGGGTGAGGGGAAGCAAACAGACAAAAACTAACCGACAACAAAAACAAAACTCTGTCTTTCTGTTATGACTGTATAAAATTTTGTTTTTTAATTTTTAAACATAGCTATCCAACTACGATGTGTTTTAGTACAGTCACATAAAATACCTAATTAGTGCTGCCCAAAGGAGTCTGAACTAGTATGTTTGTGGGCCAGAAATTCTTTTATGGAACTCATTAGTGGTATCAGATACATAAATATTTATGATGTTATAAAACTGCTGGGAACAGAGAGGGCATTCAGGGCAGTTGAGGGTTAATTTGTGCCTCAAAGCACTTTCACGGCCTTGAACTTTTCTCAAGCTGTACATGTGGTAGCAAATGATGCTGTTTCAAAGGAGTTTATAGTGTTACTGGAATTTATACAATGTTGAAGGAATAGCCTTTGAAGTGAACAGAAGGCTATAGTCATAGCACATCCTACTTAAGTGATCGAATCAGTGTAAATGTTTCTAAGATGAGAGAAAGCATGTTTCTGTATAAAGTCATAAAATTTCTCCTTGATTAGAATTACCCTTATTCTCCCATATTTATGCTCTCTGATGGACAGGCTGGTCTCTGCGCCAGCTCTCCTTTCTCCCTCCTTCCCACTGGTAATGGCACCCACAGATCCACTAACTCCTGGCTGTAATGGTGGGTCCCAGATCCAACCTCTGTTATTTCTTCCTTCCAGACACAGGCATTGGGTTAAAGCTGGAATGTGACCTCAGCAAGCTGGTTAGGATAAACCTCAAATCTTAGCATGTCTTTTTGGAAAGCGGCAAGGAAACTGCTTTCTTTTCAGCTGGAAACACCAGTTGCTACCTCCATGAGAAGAATTCATTTTTTTTTCTTAACTGAAGTATAGTTGATATACAATGTTGTGTTAGTTTCTGGTGTGAAGGAATGTGACATATATATATATGGTTATTTTTCAGATTTTCTTCCCTTATAGCTTATTACAAAATATTGAGTATACTTCTCTGTGCTATACAGTAGGTCCTTGTTGGTTGTCTATTTTATGTATAGTAGTGTGTGTATGTTAATCCCAAGCTCCTTATTTAGTCCTCCCCACCCCCCGCCCCGCCTTTCCCCTTTGGTAATCATAAGTTTGTTTTCTATGTGGGTGGGTCTATTTCTGTTTTGTAAATAAGTTCACACTCTGGTCAGAATGGCCATCATCAAAAAATCTACAAACAATAAATGCTGGAGAGGGTGTGGAGAAAAGGGAACCCTCTTGCACTGTTGGTGGGAATGTAAATTGATACAGCCACTATGGAGAACAGTACGGAGTTTCCACAGAAATCTAAAAATAGAATTGCCATATGATGCTGCAATTCCACTCCACGGAATATATCTGGAGAAAACTCTAATTTGAAAATGTACATGCACCCCTATGTTCATAGCAGCACTATTTATAATAACTAAGACATGGAAGCAACTAAACTGTCCATCGACAGATGAGTGGATAAAGAAGATATGGTACATACATAAAATGGAATATTGCTGAGCCATAAGAAATAATGAAATAATGTCATCTGCAGCAACGTGGGTGGATTTAGAGATTATTAAACAAAGTGAAGTAATTCAGAATGAGAAAGACAAATGTCATATGGTGTCACTTATATAAGGAATCTAAAAAAGAAGAGAGAGAGAGAGAGAGAGAGAGGAGACTTCATCTTAATCTTAGACTAAAACTGATTGAAAGAAAATCAGAGTGATTGGGTCAATCAAATCCTACTGTAACTCTGGGATTATAGTTCTATGAATTGATATATTTAGCTTATTTTTAAGACAGTTGGAACTGAATTTTTGTTGTTGCTATTTGCATAAAACTTCATGTACTTAGCAACCAAATAACTCTTTGTAGAAAAGGAAACTTTTATTCCTTCCCATCCCATTCAGGTATAATAAGAACTTAAGTACTGCCATATTAAAATTGATTAAAATTTTCTGTAGCCTTCAGTCTCCAATAGTTATTTAAATTTTTTCCCCTTTGAAAAAATATTTTTTCTAAAATGTGGGACAGGGCTGTAGATATTCCTCTGAATATCCAAAATCCTTGCAGTAACTTTGCTCTGCTCTCTGCTGATGCAGAAGTGGAACTTTTCCTCACAGCAAGGTGTCATGGAATGTTAGGGTAAGGAAGAGGGTTACAGCCTAGCAAGACAAGCTAACTTGGAATATTAGATCTTCATTTCTTAGTAAGTACTTTATGTCCTTTTTCCCATGAATTTCTGACCATCTCCTCTGTAGGATCCTGATTCCTGCTGTGCTGTGTTTCTTTGCGTCTGTTTTCTGGGCCACTTATATTGGGTGGCTTCTGGAAATTCAATTCTCCTCCTTTAAAAAAAAATAAGTGTAATCTAGCTGTCTCTGCCTTTCCTTAGCTGTAGATCCACTTCTACAGGTCTCTGTGGAAAAACAGATTTATCTTCCCTGTCATGAGAATCATGCCTCCCCTTTTTTTCCATAACACCTTATCCACTCAATGCAGGAGTCTCTCTCTCTCACTAGAATGTGTGATTTCTGAAGGCAAAAACTATCACATTAACCTCAATTTCTCGGGACTTCCCTGGTGGCGCAGTGGTTAAGAATATGCCTGCCAATGCAGGGGACACGGGTTTGAGCCCTGGTCCAGGAAGATCCCACATGCCGCAGAGCAACTAAGCCCGTGAGCTACAACTACCGAGCCTGCAGTCTAGAGCCCATGAGCCACAACTACTGAGCCTGTGCACCACAACTACTAAGCCTGTGCTCTAGAGCCCATGAGCCACAACTACTGAGCCCATGTGCCACAACTACTGAAGCCCACACGCCTAGAGCCCGTGCTCTGCAAGAGAAACCACTGCAATGAGAAGCCCATGCACCGCAACGAAGAGTAGCCCCCGCTCGCCGCAACTAGAGAAAGCCTGCGCGCAGCAACAAAGACCAAACGCAGCCAAAGATAAATTAATTAATTAATTTTTTAAAAAAACCTCAATTTCTCTAGTACTCAGCATTTACATGACCAATAAATATTTGTTGAATGTATTAAAAGGTAACTGAGCAATAAAAATAAAACTTTGAATATATAAATAATTTAAGTCAACCTGATAATCAGACGTGGGCATTTGCACAATCCCATTCAGGTACTATATCCTCTTATTACTCTCCATGTGATAGTTTCTAAATTTAGACTATTCATTCTTTAATATTATTTGAATTAGAACTCCTTAGGATAACTGCCCCATTTAAAAAGCTTTGCATAGATTATGTTCGTTATATTCCAGAAAAAAGAAAAGCTACCAGAGGGTAATGTTTTTTACACTTCTTATTAGTCAGTGTTGAAAACAACAGCAAATTCATGTCTAAGTACTAAGCTAGGATTGTACACCTGTTAATAAAGTTACGTCTAAGAAATTAATTTCAGAAGATCAGACTAATTTCTAGTTTGGTCACATTGGAAAGGTAGCAAGGGAACCAGTCCCCTAAAAACTGATCTCAACAGTGTAAACACTGTTTCCCCAGGTCTCCTCAGGCTGTTAATTGGGTAGGTTTTTTTTGTTTGTTTTTGTTTTGTTTTTTTGCTGTACGCGGGCCTCTCACCGCTGTGGCCTCTCCCGTTGCAGAGCACAGGCTCCGGACGCGCAGGCTCAGCAGCCATGGCTCACGGGCCCAGCCGCTCTGCGGCATGTGGGATCTTCCCGGACCGGGGCTCGAACCCGCGTCGCCTGCATCGGCAGGTAGACTCCCAACCACTGCGCCACCAGGGAAGCCCCAGGTAGAGTTTTTTATCATTGCTCTGAGGTTGGCTGTACCTTTCAGCACCTATCACACAGAAAGAAACAAAGTCTGGTAGACCTGTTTGCATTCTGCAGGCAATGTGCACCACATTTGGGATTGCTGCCCTGTCACGTTTATTGGTGCTCACCTACGAGGCTGCCGGTTGGATCCAAAGAAATAAACTACAGCAGCAGTTTCAGGCTGCAGAGGAGGCTGACACCTGAGTCTTGAGACCTAGTAGACCCAGTGGTATTTGAAGTGTCTGGGGCAGACGGCTGCTGACACAGACTGTGGCAAACTCTAATAAGGGAATCACAGCACAGATGCCTAGGGTTTGAAGTAAAACCTTGCTCCCCGCTGCTGCCAACTACTTTCCATTTCAAAAGTAGCTTCTGACTTTCCACTGGGCACTGGGACTGGGCTTCTGTCCAGAGGATTTGACATGATTCTATGACCCACTATCCCCATCCTAAAGAAGTGACGTCATGTGACCCACTGAACCACGAGGTTGTCCGCGCACAGCAGCGCACCACTGTGAAGTAGAAACGGCGTGACCCGAACCAGGGGAGAGGAGATGGACATGCGACGGAGGAGACGTGATTAACAATCCATTGCTTCTTGTCTTCTCTTGTCCAGTATTCAGGCAAGACACAACTCTAGAAATCCCCAAAAGAAAAGACCACGAGGGACTCAGATCCTGCAGGCATGAAGGTTTGGATCCCATACACCAAGGAAAGACTTCCGTCTAGCTGAAGTGCTGACAAAATAATGTGGAAATGGAGCCAGTGCTTGAAGAAGGTGGCTGCGGTCACATATTTAAATCTTGTAACCATCTGCAGGTTGGAAAATGGTTGTGGCTATGGTGTAAGCTATTTATTTGTTTCTTTTCTTCTCCTTTTTGTCCCCTCTTACATGATAGGAGAACCACAGGGGAGGCCTGCTGAATACTTTTGGCTAGCAGCTTGCCCTTCTAATTTCTGCTGTCACCCATTGACTGAAAGCCAAATGTATTAAAAAAAAAAAAAGAAAACATTTTATGACAGTTGAATTTGATATTGTGATTACATAATTTAGTTAAAATACCTTCTAAATTGACACCATGTGAAAGGAGAATTGTTGAAAACTCTGTCGAATGTTCTGGAAAGGGTCAGTCATGCAAACAGGCACAACATTTGATTCTGGTTAGGAGTGAGTGAGACTACCATATAATATTAGAAAAACCCTAAAAGTGGAAAAAGATTTAGTGTTAAGATTTCCCCACAGATATTCTTAAATTCTTGTCCCACTTTAAACAGACTGAAATGGGAAACTATTCAGTAGAGCCATGTTCAAGGTAACGGCCTGGTCCCTCTTCAAGTAAGAGGAAGGTTTTATGTTTATCCGTATGAAACGAAAGCAGGATTTTTAAGGTATGCCTATGTCTTCTCTGTTTTAGATATTTTACTTTAACTGCCTTTTTAAAGAAATAGTAGCTATCATATGAAACACCAAATGCTGATACTTCTCAACATTAACCTCTGTGTGAGACCTCTTCCCCGAGTTCCAGAATCATTGGCAAGTGCTGACACAACACCTGGAGAGGGCGTGTCCCACAGACCCTGTGAACCCAACACATTAGAGAGTAAACAGACCACCTTGCCTGCTTCCCGGATTCTCCACAGCTCGTCCTGAGATGAGGCAGCATTTTCCTGGGCCCTCAGCCTCCTGTCCTGGGAGTCGGCTTCGTCTCTGCATCACCTGTATCTCCAGCACGTACAAGTTCACTGACGAGTTCTACTGAGTTTCCATCCTAAATACTTCCTGAAACCAACCTTTCCTTCCTCTCTGCACGTCTCACTCTCTTAATCCAGTCAGCCCCACCAGGAATACAGCCATTTACCCACTCCCCTACATTCAATGTTTCCCCGTAAATACATTCTCCCCACAGCCTCCAGAGTGTTCCATTTAAATGCAAATCTTAAGAACTCACCTCTCTACTTAAAACTCTCAAATGATTCCCCTTTCCTATTGGATAAGCTACATATTTCTTGCCATGGTCTGGCTTATTCCTGTTTCCCCTTGTCTCACACTTCCCATCCTACAAACACTGCACTGTGTGTAATTCCTGGATCGCACTTATGCCTGTCCTGATGGGACTGCACTTAAATGAGGTGTTCTTGGGGTCAAGCAAGATGGCAACATAGGAGGCCTCTGTGGTTCTCCCCCTCAGGGCTCCGCACAGCGGAAGCAGGCAAAAATGAAAGGGACCCACTGAGTCCTCAAGGATATACTGTACAGCAACAGAGAATATAGCCAAGATTTTATAATTATTTTAAATGGATTATAATCTATAAAAATATTGAATCACTATGTTGCACACCTGAAGCTAATAAAATATTGCAAATCAATGACACTGCAATTTAAAAAAAGCTGCTATCTGAGGACTAGGCTTCTGACTTAGCACGCATCTAGGGGTTGGCCAACGTCCTCCCTGGAGACTGGGGAAGCTAAGCAGACACCTCCCCTGTTTTATCCCTCTAGACCTCTCTAAGTTGCTAAGTTGCCAGTATCCCCCTAGAAGGATCTTGTACACGTCTGGACCCCCAGCTTTGGGGCTGCTGCCTAAGGGACAGGCCCCAAGAGCACCAGCTCTGACAGCCTTGCTATCAGAAGCTTGCATTCATAAAGAAGCAGGTCTTAATGGGTACAGGAGCACCCTCCCCATTCCTCTGTGGCTTTACATCGGGGCCAGCACAGAGGGAGAGCAGGAAAAACACCCATCTCCAAGTTTACCCCTGGAAGGGGCTTAATTACTTACTATGCCAGCTGCTGTCTGAGGACCCACCTTCCAATCAGCCTGCATCTCTAGGTGCAACTACAATTCTCCCCTTTGGGACACTGACAGGTCTTGGCATGTTCTCAACTGCTAGAACAAATAAGAATGAAGACGGTGGCTTGGACAATCACAAACATTTCAGAGACAAACCGGAGCTCGGGCCAGGCTGATTGACAAGGTTTATCTTCCACACGAGACCACTCTGTCAAGACTGGGAGAGGCGGCCGTTTTATCTAATGTGCAGAGACCAACACACAGAGTCAAGGAAAATGAAGAAACAGGAATACATTCCCAACGAAAGAACAGGATAAATCTCCAGAAACAGATCTTAGTGAAATGCAGATATGCGACTTACCCGACAGAGAGTTCAAGATAGTGGGCATAAAGATGGAACCATGAAGAAATAGAGGATCCGAACAGACCAATTACTAGTAAGAGGCTAGTCAATTACTAGTAAAGAGGTTGAACCAACAAAGAAAAGTACAAGATAAGATGGCTTCTCTGGTGAATTCTACCAAATATTTAAAGAAGAGTTAATACCAATTTTTTCTCAAACTCTTCTAAAAATCAGAAGAGGACGGAACACTTCCAAACTCATTTAATGAGGCCACATATCAAATCCAGACAAGGACACTACAAGAAAAGAACATTTCAGACCAATATTCCAGGTGAACATTCATTAAAAAATATTCAACAATTCATCCCACCACCACCTCCTGCCCCGAGATTCGGATTGACATATATACACTAATATGTATAAAATAGATAACTAATAAGAACATGCTTATTTATAAAAAAAATAAATAAAATTAAAATTTTAAAAATTCAACAAAATATTAGCAAAGCTAATTAAATAGTACATTAAAAGGATCATACACCATAATCAAGCAGGATTTATTTCAAGGATGTGAGGATGATTCAACATCTGCAAATCAATCAGTATGAAATACCACATTAACAAATGGAAGGATAAAAAATTATCAATAGATATAGAAAAACGTTTGACAAAATTCAATTCTTTTCATGATAAAAACTCTCAACAAATTGGGTATAGAGGGAATGTTCCTCAACATAATAAAGGCCATATATGGCAAGCCCACATCTAACATCATACTCAATGGTGAAAAGCCGATAGCTTTTTCTCTAAGATCAGGAACAAGACAGGGATGCACACTCTCACCATTTCTATTCAGCATAGTACTGGAAATCCTAGCCTGAGCAATTAAGTAAGAAAAAGCAATAAATGACATCCAAACTGGAAAGGAAGAAGTAAAATTGTCTCTCTTTGCAGATGACAAGTTACTGTATATAGCAAACCCCAAAGACTTCACCAAAAAACTGTTAGAACTAATAAACTCATTAAAGTGTCAGAATAAAAAATCAACATACAAAAATCAGTTGCATTTCTGTACACCAACAATGAACTATCTGAAAAAGAAATTGAGAACACAATACATTTACAATAGGATCAAAAAGAATAAAATACTATACACTGAATCCTATAAGATATTGATGAAAGAAATTGAAGAAGACCCAAATAAATGGAAAGTTATTCTGCATTTATGGATAGAAGAATTAATATTGTCAAAATGTCCATACTACTCAAAGCCATCTACAGAGTCAGTGCAATCCCTATCAAAATTCCAATAGCATTTTTCACAGAAATAGAAAAAAAAATCCTAAAATTTGTATGAAATCACAAAAGACCACAAATAGCCAAAACAATTTTGAAAAAGAAGAAATAAGCTAGAGGCAGACTCTCTGCTTTCCAACTATATTACAAGGCTTTAGAAACCAAAACAGTGTGTTATTGACATTAAAAACAGACAAATCCATGGAACAGAATAGAGAAATAAACCCATGTATATATGACAAATTAGTTTTTGATAAAGGAGCCAAGATTATACAATCAGGAAATGATAGTTTCTTCAATAAATGGTGTTGAGAAAACCAGATTGTCACATGCAAAAGAATGAAATTGGACCCCAATTTTACACCATACACAAAAATCAACTCAAAATGAATTAAAGACTTGAACATAGAACCTGAAACCATAAAAATCCTAGAAGAAAACATAGGGGGTAAGCCCCCTGACATGGGTCTTGGCAATGATTTTTTTTGGATTTGACACCAAAAGCGAAAATAAACCAGTAGGCTCATATCAAACTAAAAAGCTTCTGTGCATCAAAGAAAACCACCAACAGAATGAAAAGGCAACCTATGGAATGGCAGAAAATATTTGCAATTCTTATATTTGATAAGGGGTCATATCTGAAATATATAAGGAATTTATCACAATAGCATAAAAACAAATAACTTGAATTAAAAATGGGCAAAGGAACTGAATAGACATTTTTCCAAAGAAGACACACAAATGGCCAACTGGTACATGAAAAGGTGCTCAATATCATTAATTATCAAAAAGATGCAAATCAAAAATCACAATGAGATATTACTTCTCCTTTCAGGATGGCTATTATTAAAAAGACAAGAGATAGCAAATGCTGGCAAGGATGTGGAGAAAAGTGAATTACTGTATACTGTTGGTGGGAATGCAAGTTGGTGCAGCCACTATGGAAAACAGTATGGAGTTTACTCAAGAAATTAAAAATAGAACTACCATATGATCCAGCAATCCCACCTCTGGGTTCTACTCAAAGGAAATGAAAGCATCATCTCCAAGAGATATCTGTACTCCTATGTTCACTGCAGCATTATTCATAAGAGTCAAGGTATGGAAACAACCTAAATCTCTGTCAATGCATGAATTGATTAAGAAAATGTGATATATATATATATATATATAAAAAATATATATTATGTACTATGTATATTATATATATATATATATATGTATTCCACTGTGGAATATTATTCAGCCTCAATATACATGGACATGCAGGGCATTATGTTAAGTGAAATAAGCCAGGAAGAGAAAGACAAATAGCGCATGGTGTCACTTGTATGTGAAAAATTTTTAAAAAAAGTCATACTTACAGAAACAGAGAATAGAAAAGTGGTTGCCTGAGGTGGGGGTCAGGGAAGGGAGAAGTTGGTAAAAGGGTTCAAACTTTTAGGTGTAAGGTGAATAAGGTTTGAGGATCTAGTGTATAACACGGTGACTATTGTTGATAACACAGTATTGTATAATTGAAATTTAGTAAGCGAATAGAACTGAAATGTTCCTACAAACAAACAAGGGTAAAACTGTGAGGCGATGAATGTGTTAATTAACTTGATGGGGATAATCCTTGCACAATGATGTATACGTGTATCAAATAATCACATTTTATACTTTAATTTCTATTTTATTTGTTAATTATACTTAAATAAAGCTAAAAAATAATGAAAAAAAGAAGTGTTCTGTTTACCTACATCTCAACCTTCATCTGGTTAATCTCTACTTGACTCAATTTAGGTGTCAGCCTTTAGTGTTTTCCTCTGCCCTGAGCTCCAAGATATAACGTGCATAATAAGTTTTGCTTTTGCCTTGTTATATTTATTAATCATATGCCTATTTATTTCATTTCTGACTGCCCTTCTCACATGGTCCTAACCATTTGCTTACTTGAATGAAGTCTGGAAACTTCTTGAGGAAAGCTTCTGTTGTACCCATGTTTTATCCACTGTTACGTCAAGCTCATTATTTAGAATATCCTTGTCCCGTTTAATTTGTTGAATTAATTAATGGATTGAAACACTTTTCCAATAAATATTTCTGCTATAGGATTGCTATTAATTGGGGTAAAATTAATTAAAATCCATGTAATCAGAGCCCTTAAAGAAAACAAAATGAAACCTTCACTTATTCTTTCCATTTTTGGACTTCATTCTAAGTTCATTTTTAAAAATATACAAAAGCTTAACTTTAGATATATGTTTTGAGTCATATAAATTGATTTTATTCAATCAATGATCAAGTGTGTCACAAAAGAAAAGAATAATCAATATTGTTTCCATCTGAATAACTATTTATATCAATATTATTCTTTATCTTTAATTGAAGAACTGAAACTCCCCGGAATGAATATCTTTTTCTATTTACTGTCCTGAGTGATTAAAATCCTCGTGTTTTTTCTTCTTTTTATTTTCTATGTCTCAGCCAATAACGTCTCCGGTTTGGAACCTGGATCCTTCTGCAGCATCTGCATGCAAGCCTTTCCGATAGCCTACATGTTCACGGTTCCAGGGGATCGATAGGAAGGCAGGTGATGATCTTCACCTTACTGAAGCTTCATCACGGGAAACTAGGGCATTGACATTTATAATCCAATTTCGGTAACGAATTCAGCTAAAATAGGCTCTGCCAGTCATTTCAAAGCTGTCACCCCCCTGCCCCTGTCCCACCCTCTCACACATATAACGACTTTCCTTGATGCTTTTTCATTACGGAACACAAATTGAAACTTCACAGAATATGTACGCATATATAACATCTTAAGCATTGCAAACCAGATTTAAAAAGAAAATTATTATTTCCTATATTGAAACAAAGACTGAGTAAAACAGAAATGAAGATTTTATGTATAATATTTATTTCTAGCCTTAATGCTAAAGTTATATTTAAACATACACACAAAACAGCAACAGTCAAAGCGACTGAGCAAACGAACAAATGACAGAATGGATAATATTTTTATTTCTTCCGTTTTTACTGTAATTTTATCCTTGCTTCAGAAACGCTTACATTTTAGATAATTACCAAAATTGAACAGCAGAGGGCAGAAAATAGCAAACTGTTTCTTTGAGCACGCTTTTATATTCAATTGTATTCCTGGTAGTTTTGAAATTTTCAAATTTGATTTTATTACTGATCAACTTGAGGTATTTTCTTGAAACAGAGTGTCTAAGTATTAAAAATAAATTGCAGTATTTTTCATTTATTTGCATAACCACTTCCTTCAGCCAATTTAAATTTATCACATTGATACTGACAGTATTCTATGCCTGAAAAATGTTATGTAATAAATGTTATAGTGAATTTGAAAAAGTTCCATGAATGATAATATAAGTACAGTGATGCTAATACTGCAGGAGATGTTATCTATATATGATGCCAAACGTACATGCCTTGTGAAAGGCACATTAACAGAAAAACAGTTGAATTACAAGTCATGCCTACTAAAATTATTTCCATTTTATACATGAATTATAATTGGTTACTAAACAGTAATACTTGCCTTGAGTTATTACATATTATTTACTAGGAAAGGTGCTTCTATGATTCAGCAAATTCTTATTTTATATTGTTTGTTTTTATAGAATGTAACTCAGTCAATTTTAAGTCCATCTTTTCCCCTGACTTTAAAATAGATTAAGATGAAAATAGTTTTTTAAAAGTCCTCTTTAAAAAAAAAATTAATTTACATTGATCCATACTTCAACCATGACCAATTATCCACATTTAACTTTCTCTCTCTCTCTCTTCTTTCATTCCTAGTTACTTGGCATGAAGTTGAAGTTTTTCTTGTGGAAAAAAATAGAATGAAGAAAAAATATGGCTGAAAAAAGTATTTTTTATTTTGCCCTGAGCTGTTATTCATCCTTTTACGTATTAAAAATATTTTAGAGAATAATTCAAATCATTTTGGTGCCTTCCATCAGAACTAGTGATTGAATAGATAAGATGTATTTAATTATTGTTTATATTGTAAACTTGGATATATATTTATTTATGTCTTCCTTTCCATTTTTATTCTTTTTTAATTTTTTAAAAGGCTAAATGCATTTTGACTCACAACACCTGTTATATGCAGAGAAGTGTTTATTAACGGACTAAAATAAATTCTTGGTGACAAAATTGGGAGGTATTTTTACCTGTAGTATAAAAAAACTTAATAATTGATTATGGATATTTTTACTTCCTGGCTTAGGAAAACATACCGAAAATCAAAAACAGGGAAAGACCATGATTTGAAATCAGGATTACAGGATTAGAGAGCCATAGAGGCCGCTTTGCTCATCTTCTCATTTTTTAAAAAAATTGAGGCCCAAAGTGATTAAGGGTCAAGTATGAGACCCTACAAGGTCAACAAGGAGGCTGTACGAATGATACTCATGGGACGAGTGCCCAGGATAGCAGCACGATAGACTAACTCTTGGCGTTCTGACATATTACCAGGCTACGCCTTCCGTATCGTGGGCTCCGATCTCCCGCCTTCTGGAAACAGTCACTTGTACTCAGTCGTCCTTGATTTCTTCGTTTAAACCGCAAAAGCCATAGACGGAGTGAGGAATTTCTGCCACAGCAGGTCCCAGGCATCAGTTTGGCAGGCAGTGTGAGGCCCGTAAGTTCCCACAGTTAAGTCCAGGCTTCCATCCTGCCCACCATCCCCCTCCCCACAAACTTCTAATCCCTTGCGTCATCTTTCTTCTCCAGTGGTCTCCAGTTCGCGGGTTCAAAGGGGTGAGAGCTTAGTTTACTTTCTTTGGGCGGTGATATTTTCAAAACTCACGACCGAAACGCGATACAGCAGCCGGTTTCTAACTCAGTCTCTGGGAAAGGGTGTGCAGCTCAGCGGCCTTTCCAGACTTGCTTCATCTTTTAATTTCTTTATCCTACGAAGCTTTCCTTGAAATGGAGTCCTCTGCTTTCAAGCTGTGTAAAGACATACTTCTACGGAGCCAAGACTACACATGTCTCTACGACGGGGTTGGGGGGGAAGGGGGGGAAGTCTGCAGTGAAAGCTGCGAGAGGGACCCGCACGCAGCAGGCTGGGCACAGTGTAAAGATGGGATTTCCATGCAAAGTATTTCAAAGGTTCAGTCTCGATCTTCTCCTGTGCGGCTTTGGCCTTTAAAGATAGACCTCGGGGTTTTCCCTGGATCCTGGCTACCTCCCATTTAGATAAAGTTGACAGTTTTGGAACCCCTCCTCATGGGTGTTTTGTTTGCTCGCTTGCTTTCCTGGTGGATCAGGTGCGGTGGGAGGCAGCGTTTCTCTATTGCTAGGAGGGTTTTACAGGCTCTGGAAGATAAAAATCAGAATTGCTTGTATCGTACAGCAGCAGGGCCTGGTGAGAGAACACTTCACCGCCAGCAGCACGGAGCCACTCGGCTTCGCACGGCAGCCGGAAACGGGCTTTGCTGCGTCCGGTCCGTGCTGGAGCAGCTCGCGGCGCCGCAGCTGCCGCGGCGGCACAAAGGTAGCGCCGCGCCGCGCAGGCGGGAGCGGGGGCGCTGTCCGCGGTGCTGAAAGGCGAGCGCCGGTGGGCGCGACAGCTCGCGAGACCCGAGGTCTCGCCCGGGGGCCGCGGCACCCCGGCTCCGAGCCGCGCTCCCAGCTCCGCGCGCGCGACGCCGTGGCGCGCGGGGCGCGCGGGGGGAGGGGCGCCCCGGCAGCCCACCCGCCTGCCGCGACTCGCGCACGCGCGCCGGACCCGTCTCTGAGACTCGCGTGCGTGCGTGTGTGTGTGTGTGTGCGCTTGTGCGCGTGTGTGCGTGTGTGTGTGTGCGCGCGCGCGCGCGTGTGAGAGCGGGGAGAGGGAGAAGCGCGCGAGGGTGAGTGTGTGAGTGCATGGGAGGGTGCTGAGTGTGCCGAGGCGCTGGGACCACAGCGGCAGCCTGCTGGAAGCTGCATCCAGCCAGTCTCCGGACTTCGCGAGCGGGGACCGGGCGCAGGAAGGCAGCCACCCGCAGGACCTTGGAAATAGGGATTCCTCTGCCACCACGTCGGGTTTCTAGCAGCTCGGTGCTACATTGCTGTCTCAAAATGCAGAGGATCTAATTTGCCGAGGAGAACGGCCAAAGAAGGAAGAGGAGGAAAAGGGGGGAAAAAAAGGGTATTTTGTGGATGCTCTACTTTTCTTGGAAATGCAAAAGATTATGCATATATCTGTCCTCCTTTCTCCTGTTTTGTGGGGACTGATTTTTGGTGTCTCTTCTAACAGCATACAGATAGGTAGGTACCCTTTGTGCTCTGCTTTTGAATTGTGCATAATTTGGTGGTAATCTTTGTTCACGGTGGACAAATTAATTCATGTCATGTAGACTTATGTCATACCTTGACTGCATTCCAGACTTAAACTGCCTGGAATATATATGTTTTTCTTAAGATGAGGCAAGGGCAGAAGACTATGCCTCTGATACAAGAGAGGGAAAGGGCTTCTCATTAATGACCCCCAGATTTTTATTCCTTCTGCCGTCACAGCATCTTCCGGTTTGTTCAGGTTCTGTAGGGGTTCTGAACGCACAGCTTGTGATCACTAGGGAGGGAGGACGTTTCTGGCCACCCACCTTGCCCTCGGGCCCCCCTGTGCCTTGACCCTCGGCCTAGGATGCTGCCGCCCCCCCGCACACGCACACGCACACACACACCGGCTCCCGGGTCCGTGGATGTGTTTATTCGGCCTGCTAGTGTGAACGAGGGGCTCCGGGGCAGTCGGGCGCTAGCGGGCTCCCCTGCTTTCCGCCGGGCGCTGACACTGTCCTCCCGCTTGGTGTTTGTTCTTTGCAGGGGGGCTGTTTCCCAGGGGCGCCGATCAGGAATACAGTGCATTTCGGGTAGGGATGGTTCAGTTCTCCACTTCGGAGTTCAGACTGACACCCCACATCGACAATTTGGAGGTAGCCAACAGCTTCGCAGTCACCAATGCTTGTGAGTAAGGAATATTTATGTCCTTTCAGGGGGCCGCACGCGGAAAGCGGGCTGGTGTGTGTGTCTGTTCCTGCGTGTCGGTGTCGGGGCGCAGTGACTGCACGCGCGCGTGCGTGTGGCAGCGTCGGGGGAAGGTGTCGGCGATCGCGCGGACGCCCGCTGGCTGGGGCCTGGGGGGCGGTGAAGAGCCAGCGAAAGGCGGTGGGGAGTGTGCGCTCAGGGGCTTGGGTGGGGTGGGTGTCGGAGGTGAGGGGACGCCCTTGGGTGCAGGGCTACCGGCGTAGCTGGAGTCTTCAAGGCGAGCCCTTCACCCCTGTGCCCCGCGAGCACGCGGTGCCCCGGGGCGCGCCGTCGGGCTGCTGGGTAGACGCCACGGCCCCGGGTTGAAATCTGCAGGCCCCCCTCGGGGTCCCCGTGCGGACCCCGTGAGCCTGTATGCTCCCGCGAGACGGGACACGTTGTCACAGCGGTCCCGCAGTGCGCTCGGCACCCGAGGCCCCCCGAGGGGCGCGGCGCGGCTGACGCAGGCCGGGGATCGCGGCCCCGGGAGCTGCGGCCCGAGCGCAGCGGCGAGCGTGCCCGGGGCGCCGCGGGCCCTCGCCGGCCGGGGCGCTGGTTCGCAGGTCGCGGGGCTCCCGCCGAGGCAGCGGGAGGAGAAGGACCCGAAAGCGGCGGGATGCGCCGAGTTCGGAAGGTGGAGAAGCCGCCGACCAGCCATTTTAGTCTTCTCAGCCGTCCTGCTAGTCCCGGCGCGGCGCGCGGTGTCCGGGGACCGGCCGCGGAGCTCCATCCAGGCCTCAGAGTGCTGGGACCCAAGCAATTAAGTCCCCGCGCGGTTCCGTGGGAAGGCCGGCGGGCCCGAGTCCAGGCGCGGCCGCCCCCGGACCCCCTGCCCTCTGCCAGCGGCTGGCATCCTTTCCTGCCGGCTGGGTTGCGGGGACTCTTTTCGGACTTGACGTTCTCAGTGTTTACTGCACAGTTGACAGTCTCGCGGGGGGACTTGCAGATGGCTCCCCTCCCACTCTGGCTACTTGCAAAGGAGCCCGCGGAACATGACCGCAGAGAAAGGCCGACCGCGGAGTCCCCACGGTAGACAGGCAGATGGTGGCCGTCCCGCTGCTCCGTGATAAGCCTTAATCGTAGAGCCCATGGGTTAGCTTGACTGTAGTGTCAGAAACAGCATCCGCTCGGTTTGAAGCTCCCGTCCACCGAATGGATGAAGGAACGGAACCACCGGCTTTGACCGATAGAGCGGGGGTCGTCATCACGGTCCTGTTAGATGCTTAGAAGTCAACTGTTTATGAAAACCTGTTTAAGAGGATTTCAGTGTTGTGTGTTTTCTTCAGATGTTGGTTCTAAGTGAGAAAAGCAACTGGGCATGGTGGGGAGGAGAGAGAGAGAAAGAGGGAGAGAGGGAAAGAGGGAGAGAGGGAAAGAGAGAGAGAGAGAGGCTTAAGTGGATTTGCAGTTAAAAAAAAAACTCCATAGAAGAATATAATAATATATATCTTGGAAAATTTATATATATACATGTATGTATACAAAGAAACGGGCTGTAGTTTAAGTTTTGAAGGCTTTTTATGCTTGACCTGTTTACCTATCAGATTTTGATTATTCATTTTATTTGATATCAGGTTTCCATTTTTTTCCCCTGAATTGTGAGTTTGACACACAATTGTGCTAAGTATCTGACTGTATGTAATTGTATACTAGTGTGAAAATGCTGTGGAAAAGTAATGAACCTAAGGCAAGACTATGATTATTGGAAGGATCTAGATTTTTAAAACAAGGTGAAAAGAATTTGAATATGGTCAATGACAGAGAAGTTCACTCATTGGTGAAAATCATGCCAGGGCCTGACTGAGAGCACAGGAGATAGGTCCCCTGAAAGCAATGAATATGTCTTCATTCCAAATGCTGAATGACTGTGCTGGGCCTTTGTAAAGACTAAAAAGTAATGGTTAGGTAAGGTTAGGTGACTAGTTTAGGTCCTCAGTCTCAGTATTTTTGGATAGATTTATTTAATATAAATTTAATTGAAATAAGATATGTAGACAGAAACTGTACATATATTCAACACATATATAAATCCATACATTTCCACAGAATGAGTATATCCATGTAATATGAGATAGATTTCATTTAAAAAAAACAATTTAATTTGCTTGACCATAATTCTGAGAAAATGGGAAAATCAGATCTTCATTTTGCACAGATTTTTTTCTTGTTGTTTTACTTAGAAAATGGAGCTGAGATAAAAAGTTACATGTGTCCAGGTCCCAAATTTTCTCCTCCATGGATTATTCTAGGACAGTAAAACAAATGATGGTGAAGAATTGAATGCATTTTCAAGTTTCCGACACGGGAATTCAGAGCCATGGTCTCTGGTTCTCCCGTGTTATAAGTAGTCTTACTGATTGCTGAGCAGAGCTAGTTGAGGCCCTGGTATGGAAGAGAGACTCATTGAATAGAATTTTCTGGAGTTGACATTAACTCATCGACCAGGCACTCAATTTCTTCATTCCTTTGGGAATTTTACAATCTAGAGTTTGCAAAATGAAATGGAGTGTTTGTATCCTTTTTTTTTTTTTCCCAAGAGCAATAGAAAATGTAAAATTAGTTTACCTCTTTTCAGAGAGAGAGAGAGAGAGATGCTTGTATAAACTACACTCACAAAGTTAGCAGTCAAGAAATGAATGGAGATCTCTAATATCAAATTTATTAAGATGAGTCTTGATCACTTAAATCGTGCTCAAGCCTTTTTCTCCTTAGCCTTTGTTTCCTTGTCTTCTCAGACAGGGGAGTCCATGATTCTTTCCTATATGAAGTGGAAGCAGCAATGTCAAATCTGTTGATAGAAACCCAACCGACTTTCTTCCATTTCCTCCAGAAATCTAAGGAATTCTGCTTCTTCACTCCAGTATTAAAATGTGTATCATCAATCAGTGTTCATAAAGTAGCTTGTCCTTCCTCCGAGTTAAACCGTAAAAATCCCATAGGGTAAATTTAACCCTAAATGTAACGTATAAATTTAATATATTAAGAAAGCAGAGTTGTAAACCTTAATAATATAATTTCAAAATAGAAAAGATATTAGTCTGCTAATTTTGGTTGTATTCCTGAGATGGAGGGACTTCTTTGGAACTGCTGAGGCCGATGGGGCTTTCAAGGCCGATGGGGCTTTCAGGGTCCAGCAGGATCCATGGAATGGGTTAAAGTTATGCAAACGAAATGAAGTCATTATATTCTGAACTGGGTAAGTGACTGTGCAGGCTCTGAACTCCCTCCCACTCCCTCTTTCACAGTCACAGTGGGAATAATGGAAGAACCTACTTGTTCCCATTTGTTTCCATGGGTACCTGAGGAAATAAAGACAGATTTCCAATTTCTTACTTTCTCCTTTTATTTTCCCCTCCCTCCCCACTTCCTTTCTTCCTTCTTTCTGATTAGCTAGAGAGCCTACTAAAGTGAGGTGTTTTTTTTTTTCCCTGAAGGTTGCTCAAACATAAGACTTCAATATGAGAAAATCCATGAAATCAGAAAAATAAATAAATTAGCATCTGATATTCAACAGTTGAATCAGTAATGGACCTCAAGAATTCTTTCCTTCCTTCTTTCCCCGCTGCTCCCTTCAGTATTTGCTGAGTGTCTTCTAGATGTCAGAGAATAAATGAATGCTGTTCCTAGAGTGATTCATTTTTTCCTAACCTTTCCCCTCAATGCTCTTTCAAATAGTTTTCAAATCCTTATTGGCCTGGACGCCTTTCCTGTGCACTGTCTGCTGGGTCTTGTCTAAGAAGTTTAGCCTGAGGATGTGGAGATATTGTAGTAGTTTTTCTGCAAAAGCAATTTATTACTGTAACTCAACATTTTTGTGACAATAATAAATGTGATATTGGCATATGTGTGTACACCACACATTGTGTCTAGGTTAACAAAATCAACAGCAGGTTTTAGGCGAATACTACATATGTTTACATTCTAAAATGTTTTAATAAAGTTTAATGTACTATTTACTAAAACTTTGTTTTGGTAAATTTGTTTTATTTTAAACAACATAAAAGGGCTATGAACATGAGTATTTGATCACATAGGGCTTTGGAATTAAAAATATTAAATAGTAAATGTCCTCTTCAAAATCTTTCCTATTTTTTACTGAAAGACTTTGACAAATAGCTATTAGGCTATTTAAAAATAATTTAATAGTTTCATATTTCAATTTCATAACAATAAATTATAAAAATACTATATTTCAAGAAACACCAGATAAAATCTACTTTTCCTCTAAGCCAGCAGATGGAGATGTTGGAGAAATACTGTTCTTTTGTAAAACTGCTGCGCACACTGCCTTTTGAAGCAACGTAAACCCATTCCTTTAGAGAGATGGAAGAAATATGTGTAAATGGCATCTATTTTGGAAAAACTCACTTAAAATGATGTGTTTGAAAAATAACTCCGAATTCCTTTTAAAAAGAGTGCCTTCGATTTTATTTTAAAAATAGATTCTCTTCAATCTTCTTGTGACTTTGATTTGGAAGGAAATGCAGGAACATCGTTGATTATAAATGCTCTTGGACGAGAGAGAATTCTAAAAGTACACTTTTTCCTTGGAGAGAGAATCAAGGCTCTTTAACCTTGACTCTTCAGATCTTATTTATTTACTTATTTTATGGGAGTAGAGTTGATTTACAATGTGGTGTTAGTTTCAGGTGCGCAGCAAAGCGACTCATATATATATATATATAATTTTCCTTTATTGATTACTACAAAATTTTGAGTAGCGTTCCCTGTGCTATCCAGTAGGTCCTTCAGATATTATTTTAAGGTATATTTATTATCATTGAATTTTAGTCATGAATTACTGAGATTGTGTATCTGTGTTCATCACATTAATTGGTGCTTGGTAAACCTTTATTACACTTTGCATGAATGTGTGTGTGTGTGTTTGTATAGTTATATTATAATTATAGATTTTGAGTAATTATAGATGGGCTGGGCTCTCATGTTTTGTCATTTTGTCGAGGTAATTACGAGAGCCTGGAGTTACCCACTTTAATGTATGCCAAAATTTCATAAACTTGGTTGCTCTTAAGCAATTATGAGAATTTGTGGTGTGAAGAAAACTGGGGACAAATGTACCAGAACACACTACCTTACAACCTGGGGTGTAAATCTTCGATTATAAGCAATTGGAAGTTACAAAGAGTGAAGTAGCTCTTAATACGTGAGAATAATTAATTTATCATTGGATTTTTTGTAGTTAAGCTTTCATACTCCATGTATATCACAAGAGAATTTCAAGAAAAGACATTATACCAAACAAATCAAAGAATGGCTTTGGTTGAAATATTCTATTTAGGATGTGAGAAACTGAGTATTTAAATAAAAGTTACTGTATAGAAGCTTCATAGTAACAGGAATTTATTCCTGTGCTATTCCTTTCTGAGGTCTTGCAGACTTCAGCCTGCTGACTCAAGAGGTTTCCCTTTCATGTCAAGCCTTTAAAGTGATGGGGTCATTGCACCTTGACATTAGGACCGTAAAATGCTGATTCATGCCAGAGCCCAGATTCTCTCGGAATCTCTTCCAAAAACACTCACACTTTCAGACGTTCTGGAGCCCTGACGATGTTAAGGAAGGCTGTAGAGGACCAGTTGTTCCCTGGTTATTCCATCAGGTGTTGCCGTATGGTTGACTTTTCAAAGAGCGTGGGGTGTTTTCCCTCCTCTTCCTCTGTTCTCCTCCCTTTTAAAAAAAGTCACTGAAAGTGCTTAATCTGCAGAGCAGATGCTATTACAGGAAATAAACTTAAATTGAAAAAGCTTTTTTTTTTTTTTTTAGGTAAGCAGAGGATATACTCCACAGAGCTAAAATCTTGTATTAGATTTAAACATTTTATTGGGATGTTAGTGGCCACTGAGTAAATTATATTTTTCTTCTTTAACTGAATTCTACTGAAGATTCCCCAGACATGATTAAAATCCTAGCTCTTTTATTCCAGCAATTTTCATTCAGATTTTCTGAGGTTTTCTCTAATGTTCTAAATAACTCATTGCCAAATGTCATAAGTAACTATGCCTCGTCAATACAATAGGAAAATTAGTTGCTGAATTCAAGGTTACCCACGATTTTTTTTCGAACCTCAAAATCACCCACGATTTAAAAATTTCCCCAAACTAAAAGGTTTCTCAAAGCAGGTTTCACTAATTTGGGAGAAAAATGAATGTGATTCTTACAGAGGTGTCCATTAGTAGTCTAATACCTATTATTTTTGGTTACTCTTCAATTTAAAGTATTTTGTCATTTTTGATAATGTTAATTTATAGAATGAAGGCATTTAAAAATTAACGTGGAGAATGAAAACATGCTTTTCTTAATGGCAGGGTCATGCTACTGCTGGCTTTGTATCCTTCACGATTTTTTAATCTGTTACGCAGACTGCATATAGCGGAATGTCTTGTTATAGAATTATACTTGTTTAAGTCAGAATTTTGCTCTCACGCTACTTTTGGATTTCAGAAGAAAGAATTTATTTGGTAAAATCTGCCTCCGATCCTATTTAGATAGAGGTGTGACACATTTTTCATTTTCATCTACAACTTAGATATGTTCAAAGTTATTATATTTATCCCTAAAGCTACATTGCTCTGTGTTAAAATGCTTTGCTGAAATAAATGCTGTTGGGGTGATGCAGAAGCCATGTTGCAGTGGTTAGAATACAGGGATCCTTTCTCAGGGCCCTGAGGATTATGGGTGTGCCCCACTTCCATTTGTGTTTTGGACTTTCCACAAAAAGTGACTGTTCATATATCTCGAATAGCCACAAAATTGTCTTATCCCCCCCATCCCCCCATCCCCAGGATATTATATACCACAATTTTCTGTGAATTTCTTCATTTTTTATTTAAATTAAAAAAACTCCAATATTTATTTTATTTTATTTTTAATTAATTTTTACTGGCGTATAGTTGATTTACAATGTTGTGTTAGTTTCTGCTGTACAACAAAGTGAATTAGTTATACATATACATGTATCCACTCTTTTTAAAATTCTTTTCCCATATAGGTCATTACAGAGTATTGAGTAGAGTTCCCTGTGCTATACAGCAGGTCCTTATATTTCATATATAGTAGTGTCAATCCCAATCTCCCAATTTATTCCTCCCTACCTCCTTTCCCCCTTGGTAACCATAGCAAAATTTTTACAAAGCACCGAATTACAAAAATATATTTTTTTAGAGATATTTGAGAATGAGAAATTTATAGACACAGTTTCCTACGGACCAGGTGCTTTAATATTTGCACTAATGGGTGTGATAATTTTATATGCGTGCCTTTTTTTTTTTTTGTATTGGCAGTTTATCCTTAGAATTTGTTTTCCAGTAATTTAGCTATTTTTATCCTATTGATAGCTTGCTTCAGCAAAAATAAAACCCAACTTGTAATTATAGTTTTATTTTTCATATGTTAATTAACATAATATTGCAAAAAATCATCCAAAATGCTTAGTACTAATGTGTAGCTTAAGATTAAAGACAGTTTTAAAATGTAGAACCTTGACAATTATAAGAGTCTTCAACTGAATAGAACAAGTAGGTTTGGGAGATAAGGGTTCATTATAGAAGGGGATTTATGAGGAGATAGTTTCTTAGATTGTTTTACTTTTCACCTCAACATTTCTTAAAGAAATGACATATACCCGTCACAGTTTTACTATTTAAATTGTTATTCAGAATTTCACTTTATAGTTTTAGTTATGTTAATATCTACATTTTTTTCCTGATTTTATTTTAGTATGTACAGTATGAGCCCAAACTGAATTGAATTGAGAAATGCCTGAATTCTAGTTTGTCTACAGTCCTCTGAACAGGGCATCATATTTCTACTGAGCTATTTACCCTTTGTGTAAAGTTAATTTCAAACTATAAATACTATGGTATTCACTTTATGCTGCTCTGATACTTGTACTCTGATCAAATTTCAGTACCTCAGAAGGTGTCCCTTCGATGCAAATATTTTCCGTCTAATCTTTATAAAAACCCAGTGATACTGATTGAAGTGATAGAAATATGTTTATATAAACTGAGTGTATCTATGCTTGTTATGAAAGCATAGAGAAGTGTTACCTAATTCTTCATCGCTACAACATAATATGGCCTTGGTCAATCATTTCTAACTTCAGCATAAAATTAATTGAAGCTCATGTTATATAACTTGATAAAAAAAAAGGTTTTCTCAGCCCTTAAACCTTTTGCAGCTGATACTAAGACTTTGCATTAAAATACTCTTTCAGAATTAGTATTCATTTTACAATTTCCCTTGCATAAGTATTGGGTCCACTGCAGTAAGAATATGTCAGCAATATGTGATTATGTATTTTTTATTGTTTATGCAAGAATAAAAGGATAGAATGAGCATTTTGAAATAATTATTTTCACGCCAAAAGGAAAAAAAAATCCTTTGTTGTAGATTGAAATTGCAAGATTTCTTAATGTGTCAGAAGGGAACTGTGGACAAACAGGAAACATTCCAAGAGGCAGTGTAACTGGGTGTACTAGGCAGAGGAGTTGGAATTTGGAACTGGGAAGTTTTTCCTTTTCTCTCTCTTTCTGTTTAAGCTTCTCGTTGACCTGGTGTTTGCTTAGTTTGCATGGCTGCAGTCAGGCTTCTACACTAACATTGAGCTACTATAAAACACTGACTTCTTATCATAATATTACTTTTGATAGGTAGAATTTGTTAGATACTATTAACTACTTCCAGAGGGAGAAAAGAAAGAAAAGAAACATTCTGGATCCCTCATAGGCAAAAACACCACTTTCAGGCACTTTATCATTCTAGGCTGGTTAAAAGAGTCGTTCTCGGTAAAACATTGACAGAAAAGTTTCAGAAAACGCTGTAGCTAAAAATATGTAATGTGGAACATACTACTAGGGTTTGAATTTATGAGAGTCGTAATAAACTTTATCTCCTGCTTGGGGTTCCTGAGATGATTTAGCAACACAACAACTGATAAATGCTAATAGAGCTTATCAGCAGAACACAGAAAAAATTGTCTTTTAGTTTGTTATCTGGTGGTGATTTATTCTCCTTTATTTATTTTTATTTTTTTTTTATTTTTGCAGTACGCGGGCCTCTCACTGCTGTGGCCTCTCCTGTTGCGGAGCACAGGCTCAGCGGCCATGGCTCACGGGCCCAGCCGCTCCGCGGCACGTGGGATCTTCCCGGACCGGGGCACGAACCCGTGTCCCCTGCATCGGCAGGCGGACTCTCAACCACTGTGCCACCAGGGAAGCCCTATTCTCCTTTTTTAACATCTAGATAATGGTCATTACAATCCTAGATATATTTTAAAATATGTTAGCATGTCTTACAAGAATATTTAACAAAATTAATGATAATTCTTGAGTGATATATAGGGTTTTTTGTCATTAAAGTTAGTCACGCAAAAAATTATTGAAGCGCAATTTGGGACTGAAACGCAGAACACAATGAGTAGTTTCAATCTGAAGAATAAAGATTGTAAGGTGTAGGGGGATCAGTTTAGTCCATATATTGGGGAATATTGTCATCTACATTTTAGTGGCACTAATTTGGAACATTTTAAACATATTCCTCAAAGGTTTCATGTAAGCTATTTATTGTGCATTGCAGATATTGAAAAGGACTGCCTGTTTTCAATAATCCAGCTACCACAGAAGTAGCTCCTGGATTCTAGAATGGGAGGAGGGCTTCCCTTAAAAAAAAAAGTCTCTCCTCCTCACAAGAATTTGGCAAGGAAAGTTCTGGAAGTGTCGATCTCCAGCCGTGGTAGGGAAAGTGTGTGTTTGCTAGTTTTTCTAAAGAGATACACTTCAGTTTAGGGCACGAGTTTCTTCTTTATTCATATCTTATCTTGTGCTTGGGAGGAATTGAAAGATTTCAATCTCATTTTCAGTTTGTGTATGAAATGGAGGTATTGAGCTTTGTAATTCCTGAGCACTTTCACAGTTTGTAGCTTTATTCGTTTTATCAGTTTTTAAGTTTTTACTAGTTTACAGTGTTATTATTAATTTCCATCTGGAGAGGAAATTTTAGGAACAGAGGCAACAGTTCAGAGGGAATATCGAGGAACAATAGCATTTCGGTTTTTTTCTTTATCTCTCAGAACACAGACAAGTCAAGAATCGTCATCTTAATGATAAATGCGCAAGCATTTTCTCCTCAAAAATAAAAGACGATGCTTCTTTGCAGTTTGCAGCCATGGTGTCCTGGGACACAGAAGTGCTGTGTTGAGTCTGAACTTGGAACGGAATTCTGGTCCTACTGTTAGATGTGTGGCATCAGACAAGTTGTTTAGCGCAGCTAAGTCTCCGTTTCCACCTTTGTAAAAGGGAATCATACATTATAGGATTATTTTGGAGATGGAGAATAGGCGTAAAAGCCTGTGTTGGGCACATCTAAGTGCATGGAAGTTAGCGGGCTTGTTGTCACTTTCTGTGTTGAGATCTTTGGATGGTTTTGATAAGCACTTGTTGAGGACAGAGGAAAATGCATTTCTAGTTTCTTGCTGGAATCTTTTTCTGCTATTTGTATACCAGGGCAGGACTGTTGGGTGACGAAGAAGAGACTAACGAAACAAACCGCATAAGCCCCTTAAAGATAAGTTTAGCATGCTAAAATAGGAGAATGGTTTTTAGAAGCCAAGATGCTGAAACTCAAGCATTATCACCATGTTGCATGTCGCTTCCAGGAGGATGTTGAACAGTTTGGGCTGTTCATCCCTGGTGGGGCTTTCAAGCACATAATTAAGATAACTACACACATTGTCTAACTGTACACGTTATAGATTCCTCATGATTTATTTCACCTAATTAATTAAATTATATTTATTTAAATGAAAAGCAGATGAGAGAACCCAAGCTTTAGAACCAGACAGATGTGGGTTTGAATATGATTAGGAGCTTTACGACACAAGGCGTGCATTTTTCTCTTTTGTGGGATGAAGCTGTTTCCTCATCATGCCTGATATTGTTATTGGGGGTTGAAATGAGAAAATAAGAGCCTTGATTAGTTTGTCATAAGTGACCCCAATATTCCCTTCTTCCCTGTATCCCAGCCTTTTACTGTGAACCAACCAGTGTGCTTGGAGAGGTGGAGGAAAATAAAATGGAAATTCTTGTCTTCAGAGAGCTTATATATTCGATAGCTTTATATTTATGCATAACTTTTGTCTTCTCAAAACACTTGCCTAGCTGTTTGGTCTTCACTGTAGCTCTGTACAGTTTATAGGATAAATGGAATTATTATTATACCCATTTCCAGGTGAGAAAACAAATTGGAGTTGTTCTAAGCAACTCTAAATTTGTGGAGGAACTTCTTTTAGAAAACACATCTTCTGCTTCCTGGGTCAGTGTTTTCACAGTGTCAGAGGGCATCGCAGCCAGTATATTAAAACGAGCAGGTGTGGTTTGAAATTACGGCTCCAACATTTACCAGTTGTGAGACTTCGTATATATCAGTTAAACTTTCTAATCCTGTTTCCTCATCTGTAAAATGGGGGCTATTATAATACCTGCCTCATGAGGAAATTGTCAGATTCCAAAGATAATCATTGCTCCATATAAGACAGTGACTGATGCTGCTAATTTCAGTGGTTTCCTATCTCCCCGAGTGCATATTAATTACATACACTTAGCTCCATGCTTTTAGAGGCATGGAAGGGAAGTAGCTAAGGAGATCTAACATAGCTCTCTGTGTAATTTTTAAATTAGTAAGCTTCTTTAATACAACCATTTGAGCTAATACTGGAGACTAGGGTTTTATTGTTGTCATTTTTAGAATACTGGTGAATGTGCACATTTACCAAGAATTTTAATGTGTTCTTGATCCCAAAACAGATAAGCATTAAGAACTAAAAATCATGCATGAGGTAAAGAATGCAGATTTGGGTTATCGTTAAGTGTGCATATGTAATACTGTTCAGTTATCCGTTCCACCATCAGTACATTTGAGCAAATAGAAATGATGGTGTCGTTGCCCATGATGAGGGTGACATTAGACACGGGACTGGCTCCTTATGGCTTCTTCCCCATGGATCAGTCGTCTGCCTCTTACTGCATCCAAATCCGTCACAGGATTCTCTTCTTTCTTTACCTTTCCAAAATTTTAGTAGATACCTGTTTAATGCCAATCTTTTAGGTAATGTCTCAGGTGACAAAGAACAAGATAAGGTTTCTGTATTGGAAATTATTCATGGGTGCAGAATTATTTTATGACAAAAGTAGAAGTAGTTAATCCAGGTCAGCTACATGATTTTCGTATTATTGTAGAATGTACAGTGTACTCATTGTTTCCGGATCATTTATAAATATTATCGTATACCTTGGAACTAGATTTGGATCAAAGTGTCTTAAGAGCAGGAATGGTAACTATAAAAATTTTGAAGAAAATATAAAAGAGGTAGAAGCTGCAAATTCATTGCTTGTCTACTGACTTAGAATATATTGTTGAAAAATGGGGCAACTAAATGAGGAACTAGTGATATTAACAGTGGTGTGAATTGCAGGTCTTTTGTAAACAATTTTAAGTTTTGAATCAGATTTGGAGATGATAATTTATATTTTATTTTGCAAGATTTTCCTTTTTTTTGGCCTCTCTGCCAAAAGTTCTTCAATTCAGTTTGAAATATCATAGACTGCAGAAATTGCTGGGTAGTTTTATATAAAATAATTTGATGTTGAGTAAATTATTTAATTATTATAAATACTATTTTAGTTTGTTACTGAAAAAGCAGGTTGCAAGTCTTACAATACTGTAATACATTGTATAAAATATTAAAAATGTTGATGCATATAACTATTATGAGTAATCTAAGAGACACACCTGGCTAGTTCTCCTGTAATGTTGAAACAGATTTTATATGATCTAAACGATTATAATAACAGTTTGAAAATTTCAGGTGGCAAAATCTTGATTATCTGAAAAAAATTGAATCAGTTTTAACATGTAGAAGAAATCTATAAAAGTATTAAAAATTGGTCAACAATATCATTTAGGTATTGTGGGTGATTTAAAACCTAAAACATGCAAAAATTAGAATTTAGATTCTTAAGGATTGTGTTTTGAGGTTTAAACATTATGAAGTAAGTAACTCAGTCACGTGGTAATTTTTAAACATTACAAAAGGGGATACAATAAATACTACCTATGTCTTTTCTCCCCTAATTCCACTTCTCTCAGATAATCACCATCAATGGTTTTCAGAAATACTAGTGTCATAAATACACTGTTCTTTCCGTATCTTGATAATTTGCTATATTAACATAAACTGGAGACCTCTTTTATCTGCACAGTTTCCTCCTTTAGAGTTTCTGCGTGGTATTCTGTTGTTATTTAGCCTGTATTTTGTTGATGACTGTTTCCATCTTTTCCTGACTATGTTAATAATGTGTGCCAGTGGGTTTGCAGAATAGATTTCTGTGAGTGGAATGACTGAGTCAAAGGATGTTTGCATTTAAAATTTTGCTACATATTCAAAAAAGGTATGCGATTTACATTGCTACCTAGAGTGTAGGACGATGCCTGCTTTCACCTACTCTTAGGACTAGTGTACAACATTAAACTTGTCTAAGGTTTGCTATTGCTATTTCACTGCTTAGATTTACAACGATACGTTTTGACTGAAGTTAAACGTTTCTCACCACATTATTTGCCGTTCTGTGTATGCGTGTGCGTGTGCTTGCACTCAAGGGTCTGTTCATAGCTTTGCCTAGTTTTCTCTTGGGTTGTGGCTCTATTTATTATTTATCGATACAACATACATGAAAGTAACACCTACTTGTCATGAGTTGCCACTATCTTAGCCAGAGTTTTTGTATTGAAGTATATAGTTGATGTACAACGTTGTGTTAAGTTCTGCTGTACAGAAAAGTGATTCAGTTATGCATATATACACATTCTTTTTCTGATTCTTTTCCATGGTGGTATATCACAGGGTATTGAATATAGTTCCCTGTGCTCTGCAGTAGGACCTTGTTGTTTATCCATTCTATAAATACTAGTTTGCATCTGCTAATCCCAAACTCCCAGTCCATCCCTCCCCAGCTGCCTCCACCTTGGCACCCCCAAGTCTGTTCTCATGTCTGTTGTTCTTCTTTTAACCTGTTCATGATTTTTTAAAACCATGATTTCTGTTTATAATTTTTAAGAATGCATATATTCTTAAATTTTCTTCAGTCAAATTTCGAAGTGGTTTATTTTATTGCTTCAGGATTTTTGTGCTTTGCTCAGAAAGACTTTCCCACTCAGGGTGGTTTAAAGAAAAAGAACTGCTCGTCCTTTTACTTAATACCCATCCTATTTTGGTTTCAAGATTTGAAACGTATCTTTCATCTGGATTTATTTGGGATAAATACTAAAATAGGTATACAGCCTTTTCTTTCATAAGGTTAGCCAAATTTCACAGCATATAAAAAAAATCCATTTTTTCCTCCTCAATTTGAAATGCCATCAGATATTCTTCTTGTGTAAATAGTTCCTCAGGGATTTAAAAACAAAAAGGAAACTTATGCAGAAAATGAAATAAACAAGATTAAAACTCTATTACAGGCAAAGGAATGTAAGTTCTGCAAGGTACTTGTTTCCTGAGTAATGCTGTCCCTATAAATTGTGGTTCTGTGTCACTGTGGTCTCAGATCAATAAAGAGGGTATCAGACTCTGAAGGTTCACTGAGCCCAGAGGGATAAATAAAGGATTGTGTTATGTTTCTGGCTTGCATTACAGCACTAATGTCACCTAAATGGACTGCTGGTTTGCCTATTCTTAACCTATATCAAGGCTTAAGTAATGGGTTATGATTATGACTTGGGTTTCGAATGTCCCTTTGAAGATAACTTAGTGTGACAATCCATATATGTTCACAAATAGAATATTAAAACCAGAGAATGCAGTTCATGTGCAATAAAGGTAAAGGAATTCAGATGCTCGTGGTTTTATTAACGTATAGTTTCATCCTCAGTTTGTCTTAAAAACTAGTTATGTGGTCTCTCTAAAGCCAGATATCCAGCTATCTATGGTATAAATCTGATTTAAACCGGAATGCTAAATACAATACTAAACTGTTAATTTCATCAACGAATACTTTCAGTTTGCCTTATGGTGGATGGCATGCACTGTGTATTTTTGGCCAAGCATCAGGGAATTTATAAATCTTTAACAACTACATTTTGTGGAACTCTGAACTTAATGTGGCCCTGAAGTGCCTTACCATGATCATTAAAATGGAAAGATTTTAACTTTCGAGATAACAATTTTACAAAGTGTATTTCATTCAGTTTCTTTAAGTCTCTAGTCATCTGTTTCTATTTTAATATCTTTTGGAGAATAGAAAAATGTTACCTGGATGAACATAAAACAGTTACATAGGCAGAACTTCAGTGTTAATTTTTTATGCTAATACTTTAAACAAATTAAATATTTTCCTAACATTGGCTTGGTCTCATTCCTTACTCTACTCCTAAAGGCAAAGGAAAGTCAGAAAAAGCCATTTTTCAGAACTAAAGATGCTGATGTACCACTAAGGGTGTATGTAATGTAGTTCTGGTCCCACAGGACAGACAAAGGTGGACTAAACAGATTTTTCTGGAACAGGACAAAGGTGGACTAAACAGATTTTTCTAAAGGACGCCATGGAGCACAGACCCTGTTCTCTTTTAAGGGATGACTTCTGCTTCTCTTTTCTTACTTTTTTTTTTGGCTGTACTTAACTTGTGTCTAAATGGATATTAATATATGTCATAATAATTTTTTGTTTTGATTTAAAACCCTCAACGTTTGAATTAGCTTTCCATTTACTTTTAATTCTCTTTGGCAAATTCAGGTTTCAAAGCACTCTGTAATCATATTTGTCCTTATTTCCATTCATTTTTATTTAGCTCTAAGTTTTCTCAAGGCATTTGTACATCATAATGTTTATCAGGTGAATCTAATTCAGGACACATTTATTTAAATCTTCCTCCAAAATTAACATAAAAACTTTCTAAAGTTCTGATTAGAAAAATTTTCCTAATTATAAAAGTACTTATTAGGTGGAAAACTTGGAAAACACAAAAGAAAATAAAAATCAACATTAATTTTACTCAAAAAATAATCACTTGTTAATATTTACCAGCTTTCTTTTGTACTTAATGTCATACCTGAAACATTTTTGGATGGCAGTAAAGCCATTTATAAACTTAATTTTCATGGGTTAGTAATACTTATCCCCTAGATTAATTAATCGTCTATTTTTTTTTTTTTTGCGTTACGCGGGCCTCTCACTGTTGTGGCCTCTCCCGTTGCGGAGCACAGGCTCCGGACGCGCAGGCTCAGCGGCCATGGCTCACGGGCCCAGCCGCTCCACGGCATGTGGGATCTTCCCGGACCGGGGCACGAACCCGCGTCCCCTGCATCGACAGGCGGACTCTCAACCACTGCGCCACCAAGGAAGCCCTCGTCTCCTATTTTTACAGATTTTTTTTGAATCCTTCTTTTATCCATTATAAAATATTGCTGCAAATACAAATCTTCTGCATATGTATTTTCCCTCATTTCTGATGACTGAAGTATTATCACTGGATAAAAGGCCATGAAGCATTTAGTTAAGTATTTCTGGTAAACGCTAAGGAAAGCCATACCAATTTATAATCCTAGCAACAGTCTATAAAAAGTCTAATCTCACAGAACCTCAGATCAGTGTTACTATTTTTAAACATCCTTATATATTTCATCACCAGAAGATCCTTTTTGTTATATAAAACAAGTTTTCATGTTTGTTACACATTTATGTTTCTTTTTTCACAAATTGTTTATTACAATCTTGTACCCAAATTTCATTGCCATCTTGGTATTTTTGTCCCCATTGAGTTGCATAAGTTATTTAGTCAAGATCAGTGTGGGAGAGGAAGATGGGGCTAGGGAGTTGCCCATCGGGCAGTTAAATGCTGTGGCCAGACAAGGACCAGGCCACTTCAGCATCCGTTTCACTGGGTAGAGCTATTCACATGGCTGTGTCCAGCTCCAAGGCAGTGGAGACTAACTGTCCTTGGGTCCAAGGAGGAGAACAGTATGTTGGAGAAGATTATTAATGTCTACAATAACTGCGACCCCTTTGCCCATCAAAACCTACTTAATTTTTTGCCTAAGTTTATTATTGTTCCTTTCAATTTTGCATAGGATTATTTTTCAAGTATTGTTTCAAAGATTTTTTTTTTGGAATTTTTCCCCTCCAGTACATCTGCACACATTTAAAACTTCTAATCACATAGAAAGACAGAGTGGAAAACAATTTACGTCTCTCTCCTTACATGTCTAGTCTTTCTCTAGAGATGGCCACTTGTAACCATCTCTGTTATTCTGCTAGTGGTTAACTCTATATTCATAACATGATCATACCATCAATTTTATATTGCTCTGTGTTTCATTATAGCTTGTATCAATATACTCAGAACCATACCTCTTATTTCAACAGTTACAGACGTTCTCTTGCAACTGCCTACCTTATGAGGTGATAACATTATTGAATCCAAATTGAGAATATTTACATTCTCCTCCGTGTTTATAATTGGCCTTACATACATATACTTTGTATATAAGTTTATTCTGAAAGCTGGAAATTAAATAAGTATTATTTACATAATTATCTATAGCTATTTGAGTATTTTTCATTGCACACTGTTTTTTCTTTCCTGGATATTTGAATTTCCCATATTTCCTCTTGCATGATGTGGCCTTAATATCTCTGTAGGCTCTTCCTATTGTGTATCTAGTTCTTGAATTCTAGTTTTCCAGAGACTTGCTTCCATCTTCCTCATGCAGTCTGGACTGACTGGTCTGAATCCTCCTATGCAGGGATAGCACCGTCTTTCTGTGGTTGACCGTTTGTGTTTCTAACTCTTGGCTTATTTCTTCATACGCTAAATCCATTTTTCTTTATCATTTTTAATAATTATTTTAAAACAATTTTCTAAAATAATGAAACTTCATAACTTCATCCTCTCTCTCTCTCTCTCTGTATATGTATATATGTATATATATATATATATATATATATATATATATATATACACACATATATGCACGTATACATAGATATATAAGCCTTGCTGGATACTGATTTCTAGGATAAAAATCACATTTTCTTAGAACGCAGAAGGCATCCTACATATGTTCTATTATAACATGTTGTGTCCTTGTTCTTTTGTGCATTTACTATTTCCTGTTTGGAAGCTTCTGGGATTTTCTTTATCTTTAGTCTCCTAAAAAAAATTTCATAGTGATTTTCCCAGATGGGCATTTATTTCCCCATCCTACTCAATATTCAATTTGAAAACAGACTCCCCTTTCAGATCTGGAAAATTCTTAGCCATTATTACTTAGAGGATTTTCCCTCCTCCATTTTCTTTATTATTTCTTTCTAGATAGCTGTTCAGTTGACTTCTGCTCTTATTTAGAATTTATTTAATGTAACATTTCAAATGTTAACATTTGAAAGTAGGCCACCCATCAAATTTTTCATGAAGCTGTCCTTTTTTAATTTTTACTAATATCATGCAACTAAAAGAAATTACATATCATTTGCTTGGCTAAAGACAACACTAACCAATGCCGAGATTGTCTTGAACAGCTATACCTAATAATGCTTAACCAAACACCTGCCTTTTCCCTTCCTAGTCATTGAATGGCTTTTGTGGAATTTTGAAAACCACAGAGACTCACAGGGCTAAGAGAAACATATTTATAAGTGATGATAAAAACAATACAAACAGCAAAGGCTGAGCATTAGAATGAGGAGAACAGATGAGCAGGTGGTAAATGTGAGCAATAGCTTAAATAATATTAGATATCTTGTTTGTTCCAAAGAGTCATGCCACATTGCTGACTCTTATTTCATCTTGTATTTAATTACAAGTTGCTTTTCTTTGCTCTTTGCAACAGTTCTGTAAAACCTATACACAGTTGACCCCTTGTATCTGCAGTTTCCAGGTCCATAGATTCAACCAACCACGGATCAAACATATTTGGAAAAAAAATTCCAGAAAGTTCCCAAAAACAAAACTTGAATTTGCCTCGTGGGGGCAACTATTTACATAGCATTTGCATTGTATTTACAACTATTTGCATAGAATTTACATTGTATTAAGTATTATAAGTAATGTAGGGATGATCTGAACTATATGGGAGGATGTGCATAGGTTATATGTAAATACTATGTATTTTATATAAAGGACTTGAGCATCCTGAGATTTTGGTATCCAAGGACCAGTTCCCCTTGGATTCCAAGGGACGACTGTATTCACCACCTTCATCTTTGCCATCTCCTTCTTTATGTTGCCAACATAGTTGGATTTTTTATATCTCTTTGATATTTCATCTTAGGCATATGGCTTTTGAATTTTGAATGTGAAGATCACCATAAGCTTCATTTCTAGGATCTTAACTCTAAAAATCAGCCCGGTTGAGGCTTCTCCTATGTTTTACCAGATACATCACTAATGATCAAATAGGGTAAAAATATTAAGTAGAAAAACATATTAAGTATTTGAATAAAGAAAGAGAGCCCTGGAGAGTTCGGGATTTTATGTTTTCACTGTTAACATTTCCTTTTTCTTGGTGATAATGGAGATCCTTAGCCTCAGAAAATGAAAGAACAACTGACTAGGCAATCACATGAATGATACATTTCTGGCTGAGAGAAGGTGCAGTTCATGAAATAATCTTTTTTTTCTGATGAAATTCAGGGAGATGGATTTGAATGCTTTCTGATGATAGAGGTGCTGGTGAGATTACTCATGTCATATGACTCTTCAGAAGAGTTTAACACTCTTTCCACAAAAGTACAGTTGATTTTCATTATTCACTGTAGTTGTTCTATACAATCGCTGTGAACACTGAATTAGAGAATACTGACCATTGCTCCCGGGAAGTATAGAGCCTCTGGTCACAACATTTTCATCAACTAATCAATACGTGACTTTGATGTGTGTCTCTGTTTCAGTTGCCTTATTTAATATATATTGTTGATGCCCTAACATTAAACTTGTGGCCAGCAGCCTAGAACTCACACCTGAGCAAAGATGAAATAAGAGTCAGGAAAGTGGAATGCACAAACCTAATATCTAATATTATTTATGTCATTACTCACATTTACCTACCTGCTCCTCTGTTTTCCTCATTCTAATGTTCAGTCTTTGCTGTTTGTATTGTTTATATCATTATTTGGAAATATATTTCTCTTATCCCAGTGATTCTCCATGGTTTTCAAAATTCCACAAAAGCTATATTTTCAAATAGCCATGCAATGAGTAGGAAGGGAAAAAGCCAATGTTTGGTTAAACGTTATTAGGTATAACTCTTCAAGACAATCTCAGAATAGGTTGGTGTCTCTTTAGCCAAACAAATGCCACCTTGCTCTTAGGAGCACAAGACTTCAGCACTAAGCTTGGGGGCCATTTTAAATGGCAAAAGCACTAACAAAAAGCACAAAAATGCAAAAAACGTGGCACTACCTAAACTGGGAAAGAGACACTTGTTTATAGTATGAGGGCTGAAGCAAGAGGCATTCTTGTCTCGTTTGACCACAGCTGGGCAACCTGTGTATCGGGCGATCACTCGGCACACCCGTGAATGACTGCAAAGGGGCTGCCGGTATTGATTAGGGGGTTATAAATAAATCTGAGTGAGTAGGCGAGGTTACAAATACAAAATTAGCGAATAATGAGAATTGACTCTGTTTGTTTGATTTGAGCTAGTTTGGGCAATAGCTCTCTATTTACTTTACGAGGCTGCTAGAGGTTAAGGTATTTCACCCAGCTTTGAAATGTTTATAATTACCTGTGATGATAAAACACCTTAGATTTGAAAGGATAAGAAACTGACATTTCTTTAAACTCTACTGAAGGAGTTGAAAGGAGAAGAAAATGCTTATTCCTATAAATTCAGTTTCATGATGGCACAGCTGAAGGACAAAGCATTTTATTTTATTTTCTTTCTTTAATAAATGTCCCCTAAGTGTGAAAAGTTTAAAGCACTGAAGGGCATTAAGCTCCTTTGAAGTGTCGAGGAAGCAATCATTCTTGTGAGTTGTGTTGTCCTAGGTTATTTTCCATTCATGTTTTGCCAGTCTTCTTACTGGGAAAGGAGATAAAGAAAAGACGTCCCTTTTCTTTATGGCTGTTGTGTGTGTCTGTGCATAATGTGCACATGGTTTGGCTTCACATGGGCTTAACGGAATCTGGTATCGTCCATCTCCCGTGAAGGGTGGTTGTAAGCACAGAGGTTCATGGCAAGGAATCCTGGGGAGGTGTACATCCTCCTGGAGCATTAGGATGGGGTGAGTGATACCAAATCCACACACAGGAGAGACACAATTGTAGGTTGAGGTCTGTGTGTGAAAGGAAATCCCCATATGATGGGAAAACTGGCTGGAGAAACAGGTGTGCTCTTGGAGTGGGTGAGGTCTGAGCTGAGACCAGGCAGAGAGAGGCAAGCCTGAGAGGTGAAGGCTTGGGGAAAGACAATCACTGGCAGGGAAGCTGGTTCACAAATTGGTTCCTGTAAGGGGTGGGGCAAGGAGAGACCAAAGAAAGAGGCAGACGCTTCAGATCAGTAGGTTCAGATTTAATAAGCGAGGGACTCACATATGAGGCTTGTGCTGGGCAGCCTGGAGGGGAGTAGATCTCCGCCCCACCTGGCAGAATCTGGAACATTTATATTGAAGCTGTCCTGGACTAGAGGGCAGACAGCATAAGCAAGAAGAACTACAGTTCTGCAGCCTGTGGGAGGAAAACCACAATCACAGAAAGACAGACAAAAGGAAAAGGCAGAGGACTTTGTATCAGTTGAAGGAACAAGATAAAACCCCAGAGAAACAACTAAATGAAGTGGAGATAGGCAACCTTCCAGAAAAAGAATTCAGAATAATGATAGTGAAGATGATCCAGGACCTCGGAAAAAGAATGGAGGGAAAGATCAAGAAGATGTAGAATTGTTTAACAAAGACCTAGAAGAATTAAAGAACAAACAAACAGAGATGAACAATACAATAACTGAAATGAAAAATACACTAGAAGGAATCAATAGCAGAATAACTGAGGCAGAAGAACAGATAAGTGACCTGGAAGACAGAATGGTGGAATTCACTGCTGTGGAAGAAAATAAAGAAAAAAGAATGAAAAGAAATGAAGACGGCCTAAGAGACCTCTGGGACAGCATTAACTGCAACAACATTCACATTATAGGGGTCCCAGAAGAAGAAGAGAGAGAGAAAGTACCCAAGAAAATATTTGAAGAGATTATAGTTGAAAACTTCCCTAACATGGGAAAGGAAATAGCCACCCAAATCCAGGAAGCAAAGAGAGTCCCAGGCAGGATAAACCCAAGGAGAAACATGGCGGGACACATAGCAATCACATTGACAAAAATTAAAGACAAAGAAAAATTATTGAAAGCAACATGGGAAAAATGACCAGTAACATACAAGGGAACTCCCATAAAGTTAATAGCTGATCTCTCAGCAGAAGCTCTACAAGCCAGAAGGGAGTGGCATGATATATTTAAAGTGATGAAAGGGAAGAGCCTACAACCAAGATTACTCTACCTGGCAAGGATCTCATTCAGATTCGACGGAGAAATCAAAAGCTTTACAGACAAGCAAAAGCTAAGAGAATTCAGCACCACCAAACCAGCTCTACAACAAATGCTAAAGAAACTTCTCTAAGTGGAAAACACAAGAGAAGAAAAGGACCTACAAAAAAAACCCCATAACAATTAAGAAAATGGTAATAGGAACATACATATTGATAATTACCTTAAACGTGAATGGATTAAGTGCTCTAACCAAAAGATACAGGCTTGCTGAATGGATAAAAAAACAAGAACTATATATATGCTGTCTACAAGAGACCCACATCAGACCTAGGGACGCATACAGACTGAAAGTGAAGGCATGGAAAAAGCTATTCCATGGAATATCTTTTGGATATTAAAAGATATTCCATGGAATATCTTTTGAAAGCTGGAGTAGCAATACTCATATCAGATAAAATAGACTTTAAAATAAAGAATATTACAAGAGAGAAGGAAGGCCACTACATAATGATCAAGGGATCAATCCAAGAAGAAGATATAACAATTATAAATATATAATTGCACCCAACATAGGAACACCTCAAGGCAACTGTTAATAGCTATGAAAGAGGAAATCAACAGTAACACAATAATAGTGGGGGACTTTAACACCTCACTTACACCAATGGACAGATCATCAAAACAGAAAATTAATAAGGAAACACAAGCTTTAAATGACACAATAGACCAGATAAATTTAATTGATATTTATAGGACATTCCATCCAAAAACAGCAGATTACACTTTCTTCTCAAGTGCACACGGAGCATTCTCCAGGATAGATCACATCTTGGGTCACAAATCAAGCCTCAGTAAATTGAAGAAAGTTGAAATCATATCAAACATCTTTTCTGACACAATGCTAAGAGATTGGAAATCAATTACAGGGAAAAGAAACGTAAAAAACGCAAACGCATGGAGGGTAAACAATATGTTACTAAATAACCAAGAGATCACTGAAGAAATCAAAGAGGAAATCAAAAAATACCTAGAGACAAATTACAATGAAAACACGACTATCCAAAACCTATGGGAGGCAGCAAAAGCAGTTCTAAGAGAGAAGTTTATAGCTGTACAAGCCTACCTCAAGAAACAAGAAAAATCTCAAATAAACAATTTTACCTTACACATAAAGGAACTAGAGAAAGAACAAACAAAACCCAAAGTTAGCAGAAGGAAAGAAATGAAAGATCAGAGCAGAAATAAATGAAATAGAAACAAAGAAAACAGTAGCAAAGATCAATAAAACTAAAAGCTGGTTCTTTGAGAAGATAAACAAAATTGATAAACCATTAGCTGGACTCATCAAGAAAAAGAGGGAGAGGACTCAAATCAATAAAGTTAGAAATGAAAGAAGAGAAGTTACAACAGACACCGCAGAAATACAAAGCATCCTAAGAGACTACTACAAGCAACTCTATGCCAATAAAATGGACAACCTGGAAGATATGGACAAATTCTTAGAAAAGTATAACCTTCTAAGACTGAACCAGGAAGAAACAGAAAATATGAACAGACCAATCACAAGTAATGAAATTGAAACTGTGATTAAAAATCTTCCAACAAACAAAAGTCCACAACCAGATGGCTTCACAGGTGAATTCTATCAAACATTTAGAGAAGAGCTAACACTGGTCCTTCTCAAACTCTGCCAAAAAGTTGCAGAGGATGGAACACTCCCAAACTCATTCTATGATGGTATCAAATCATCACCCTGATACCAAAACCAGACAAAGACACTACAAAAGAAGAAAATTACAGACCAACATCACTGATGAATATAGATGCAAAAATCCTCAACAAAATGCTAGCAAACAGAATCCAACAACACATTAAAAGGATCATACACCATGATCAAGTGGGATTTATCCCAGGGATGCAAGGATTCTTCAATATACGCAAATCAATCAGTGTGATACACCATATTAACAAACTGAAGAATAAAAAGCATATGATCATCTCAATAGATGCAGAAAAAGCTTTTGACAAAATTCAACACCCATTTATGATAAAAACTCTCCAGAAAGTGAGCATAGAGGGAACCTACCTCAACGTAATAAAGGCCATATATGACAAACCCACAGCAAACGTCATTCTCAATGGTGAAAACTGAAAGCATTTCCTCTAAGATCAGGAACAAGACAAGGATGTCCCCTCTCACCACTGTTATTCAACATAGTTTTGGAAGTCCTAGCCATGGCAATCAGAGAAGAAAAAGAAATAAAAAGAGTACAAATTGGAAAAGAAGAAGTAAAACTGTCACTGTTTGCAGATGACATGATACTATACATAGAGCCTCCTAAAAATGCCACCAGAAAACTACTAGAGCTAATCAATGAATTTGGTAAAGTTGCAGGATACCAAATTAATGCACAGAAATCTCTTGCATTCCTATACACTAATGCTGAAAAATCTGAAAGAGAAATTAAGGAAACACTCCCATTTACCATTGTAACAAAAAGAATAAAATACCTAAGAATAAAACCTACCTAGGGAGACAAAAGACCTGTATGCAGAAAACTGTAAGACACTGAAGAAAGAAATTAAAGATGATACAAACAAATGGAGAGATATACCACATTCTTGGATTGGAAGAATCAACATTGTGAAAATGACTATACTACCCAAAGCAATCTACAGATTCAATGCAATCCCTATCAAATTACCAATGGCATTTTTTACAGAACTAGGACAAAAAATTTTACAATTTGTGTGGAGACACAAAAGACCCCGAATAGCCAAAGTAATTTTGAGGGAAAATAATGGAGCTGTAGGAATTAGACTCCCTGACTTCAGACTATACTACAAAGCTACAGTCATCAAGACAATATGTTATTGCCACAAAAACAGAAATATAGATCAACGGAACAGGATAGAAAGCCCAGAGATAAACCCATGCACCTATGGTCAACTAATCTCTCACAAAGGAGGCAAGGGTATACAGTGGAGGAAAGACAGTCTCTTCAATAAGTGGTGCTAGGAAAACTGGACAGCTACATACATGTAAATGAAATTAGAACACTCCCTAACACCATATACAAAAATAAACTCAAAATGGATTAAAGACCTAAATGTAAGACTGGACACTATAAAACTCTTAGAGGAAAACGTAGGAAGAACACTCTTTGACATAAATCACAGCAAGGTCTTTTTTGATCCACCTCCTAGAGAAATGGAAATAAAAACAGAAATAAACAAATGGGACCTAATGAAACTTAAAATCTTTTGTAAAGCAAAGGAAACTACAAACAAGACCAAACGACAATCCTCAGAATGGGAGAAAATATTTTCAAACGAATCAATGGACAAAGGATTAATCTCCAAAATATATAAACAGCTCATGCAGCTCAGTATTAAAAAAACAAACAGCCCAGTTCAAAAATGGGCAGAAGACCTAAATAGACATTTCTCCAAGGAAGGCATACAGATGGCCACGAGGCACATGAAAAGCTGCTCAACATCACTAATTATTAGAGAAATGCAAATCAAAACTACAATGAGGTATCACCTCACACCAGTTAGAATGGGCATCATCAGAAAATCTACAAACAACAAATGCTGGAGAGGGTGTGGAGAAAAGGGAATCCTCCCGCACTGTTGGTGGGAATGTAAATTGATACAGCCACTATGGAGAACAGTATGGAGGTTCCTTAAAAATCTAAAATTAGAGCTACCATACGACCCAGCATTCCCACTACTGGGCATATACCCTGAGAACACCATAATTCAAAAAGAGTCATGTACCACAATGTTCATTGCAGCACTATTTACAATAGCCAGGACATGGAAGCAACCTAAATGCCCATCGACAGACGAATGGATAAAGAAGATGCGGCACATATATACAATGGGATATTACTTAGCCATAAAAAGGAACGAAATTGGGTCATTTGTAGAGACGTGGATGCATCTAGAGACTCATACAGAGTGAAGCAAGTCAGAAAGAGAAAAGCAAATATCGTATATTAACGCATATATGTGGAACCTAGACAAATGGTACAGATGAACCGGTTTGCAGGGCAGCAATAGAGACACAGATATAGAGAGCAAATGTGTGGACACCAGGGGGGGAAAGTGACGGGCGGGTGGTGGTGGTGGGATGAACTGGGAGATTGGGATTGATATGTATACACTGATGTGTATAAAAGATATAACTAATAAGAACCTGCTGTATAAAAAAAAATAAAAAGAAATTTAAAAATTAAAAAAAGCAAAAGAAGCTCTCCTGGGTTTAACCACATGCACCCTGCAGATGGTCCCAGCCCCGCATCGTCCTCGCAAGGCTGCGTCCTTGAAGGGCTTCTGGGCTGGAAGCACAGTGGGAGGTACAGGCCAAGCACGGGGGTGGGCATAAGGTGCGGCTCCTTCTATGGGTCCAGCTAGAGGCTCATCCGGTGGCCGTGTCTCTGGATAATCTTCTCCAGCAAGGGAACAGGAAGGGCCTGAACGAGGAAAGACGAGATGTGTGAGCTCTCTCAGGAGGCAAGCAGAGAGCTGGCCAAGCAGCTGGGATTCAGCGGGAGGGAAAGCGTTAAGCCCTGGTTTAACTTATGCATATTCGAGATTCACAGGCGCCTCAGGCTGGAAGGTAAACCAAAAGGCAACGCCAAGATCTTATCCCCCTAACGCAGCTTCATCAGAGCATAATGTCCACCGAAATATTCACTGGGAAGGAGCAAATACTATTTCCACACGCACAGAACCGCTTTAGGATGACAGAGTAGCTTCATTTGATTACATCTGGATTTGTCTGTGTTTTGGGGGCGGTCACCTGTTCAGTACCACTAGAGATGTCCCGAGAAAAGTCTTAGGCTGGGTTCTTAGCTCACAGGGCCTTGTGGTCTGTGGGTTGTGTATTGTCTGTATAAATAAGGTGACTGATGCTGTCCTGAAGTTTTAAATCAGGACCTTCAAACTTTGTCCCTGACTCGGTGCAGAAACTCTTTTCTGAACGAGGCATCTGCTGTCTTTGACTTACGCAGTCTCTGTTGTGAGGCCCAGGGGATCGCAGGCTGGCAGGCCTGGCCTTGGGCCGCCACGTTTCTCTCCAGCTCCAAGGCTGAGGCAGGGTCAGTTCCTGGCTGTGAGGATGAAAGTTCTCCCTGGAGACAGGTCATCGGCAGCATGAATCCCCTCCACCTTGAAAGCCAGGGTGGAGAGAAACATGCAATTGAATTCGGTCATCTTTTAAAACTTTTAAAAGAGGTATTATTTTAATTCAGTTTGCTCATCTTTTGATCTGTCCTCATTGCCATGGCGGGAATATGATCTTCTTTGGTAGAAAAAAAAAAAGCTACTTAAAAACCCATAATATCAGGATTGTCAATTTTCTAAAAGTTTATGTTATGCCTGATTCGTTTCTCTCATGGACAAAAGCAGGTGTCTACACAGAAAATGGGGGTATTCTACCACGCAGATGGTAGCAGGCACGTAGAGTGAGTACACAGATCCTTTAGGGAGGTGTGCCGCCCACTGTTATCCCCAAACTCAGCTACTGCTTTTATTTCCAGGTAATAATTACGGTGGCATCATATACTCAGGGTTTGTTTATGCTGCCGGGTTTAATCTGTGTCCA
This sequence comes from Orcinus orca, assembly GCF_937001465.1. NCBI lineage: Eukaryota > Metazoa > Chordata > Mammalia > Artiodactyla > Delphinidae > Orcinus > Orcinus orca. The sequence goes on from NC_064562.1 coordinate 3,867,327, forward strand.
AGGAGTGAGCTCTGCTTTCCATGTGAAAAAAACCCACTCTGCTCTCTCTTTCTTCTTAGGTGAGTGATAACAGACTTAGAGTCCCATGTCATTCAGAGAAGTAGCGTCCCACCCAAGACCCTAAGGCCTCTTGATTCTTATCCTACGTATCTCATTAGGATTTTTACGTATTCTGAATGGGTTAGGGACAGGGTGTACTTGGGGGAACTGTTAAAACCAAACGACTTTGTAAAATGGAGCAATTAGGAAGCTTCTTTGCATTATTAGAAATATGATAAGAGAAATGAAATCCAACTGTAAAACATCTCGACCTCGGAACCCCAGGATGGATGTCGTGCTACATAGCAAAGGCAGTTACTTGTCAGATTTCAGGGATGCTTTCTAGGGAGAGAGATTTCAAGACCTCTCTTGATAGTCTGTTTCATCACCCAATAACTCTTGTTGGGAAGTTCTGCCTTCTGTCTAGCTCAATTTTGTCCTGCTGTAATTTACACATCCTTTCTTTTAATCAGCCCTCTCAGGAAGGGACGGAAAGGTCTCTGCTTCCTGATCAGGATATGACTTCCTCTGCCCCAGGGCGGCACATAAACCAGCCTTGTTTTCTGTGTAAGGAACTCAGCCCTTCTCACAGTGCACGAGTTTGTTCTCTGGTTTATTTTTCTTACCATATGTGACTGAATTCCAAATTGTTTTACTAAAAAAAAAAGAGAGAATTGAGGCCTACTAGGTGAAATGGTAATAATTTCTAGCTAATTTTGATGATGGTAGAGGCTTATATTTGAGATAATTTATGCCATTTTATATTGAATACATTCCAACATTACACTGAGTTTTGAAAAATGCCATCGTGTGGATGAACGTACATTCAGTAGGTCTCTGATGCTCCCTGATCTTTCTTGTTTTGTTTTTACTTTTTTTTTCCCCTCATTATTCTTGTGTTTGGTTAGGAATCCTAACTCTGCCACTTGTTAGCCATGTGATCTCTCTTGGCCTCAGTAACTTTGCCTGTGAAATTTGACTAAGGTGATATTGTCTCTATAAAAATAACATGGTAGGTGTATAGGAAGTGCTCAAAAAACGCAAGTTTTCTTCCTGAGTACAGTTCACTTTTTTACATGTAATATATGAAATTAATACATGTATTCATAATGAAATATGATGTTTGTTCAACTTTACCCAATTTTTAGTAAACAATTTTTATGATGTAATCAGGTTACCTCTCTTTCAGTTTCATACTTTAGTGGTAATATCACTGTCTTCAAACGTATAAACCATAGAATGGAAATCAGCGTCATGGAAGTTGGTTTGCTTTTGAGAAATTTACTTTGGAATCTACTCAGGATTTATTCCACTAAGTGGCTGTGAGCTGCGTATCTTGTTAGGTCCTCTATAATATCAAATATTGAAATGAAGATGAAGTTATCTACAGTTGATAGGCTCTCTTTTTGTAGTTTTGTAGGGGTTTGCACTTCTGGGCTTTGGACCGGTTTTTCTCCTCAGGAAGACTGAGTGATTATCATTCTTAATCTTCACTGTTTCCTTAAGTGTTTCAGGAAAACATGTTCTCAGACTCTAATATAAAACTATATGAAGTTTAAATTTTCATTTTTCATTTTCTCTCTGCTTTCTCTTTGGATTTCTGTATTCTTATTTAAAAGCTAGTGGTAAAAATTGAAAACTACCCCTTTTTCTAATTATAATTTGCATTTGTATTAATTATGATTTAAGTCATTTTCTTTTCTTGGCTACTCCTTTTATTTTGCCTCACCCAGATAAAGATGAAAGTCTGTAACACTTGGGACCTATCAGGTAAGCTTCGGTCATACGGCTGGATGCCCTGTGCTCTTCCATCATCAGCGCGCGCTTTCCAGGTGTATGTCCGGTGCCTCTGTGCCAGGTCCTCTGAAGGGAGGAACCTAGAGTCATCTTCTGCCAGCACATAAGACACAAAGGCAAACACACTGAAGATTTGCAAATGGGATACCGTGTGTCCCTACATGCCTGTCATGCACGGGTCTAGAAGATGCAGAGATCCTTGTGAGGGGCGAAACTGGGGAACAGCCTTGTATTTTATGTAAATGTGGGGCTGGGAGGAAAGAAGCCACTGGTGCAAGCTTGGCCGAAGGCTGCAGGGCGATTTGGGGGGAGCAGGCACCCACCCTGCCGTGAACCCCGGGGAGAAGGCTGAGATCAGAGCTCCCCAACCAAAATGGAGCCCAAGTCCAGCTCTGACTTTAAGGGAATTTCAGCTTTTCAGCCAGGATGACGATGCATGCAGGCGGGTGCAAGGAGGTGGGTTTCGGAGAGTAGAGTTGGTGAAGCAGGCACAGGCAAAGTGGAATCACCGTGCAGACAGCATCTGCCGTTACTGGGAGGAAGCTGTTAGGGTTGGACTCTGGTTTACAGGACAGAGATGCCCCACCTTTATTTCGATCGTTCTTGCTGGGAAAGCGTCGCCCATCAGCTCTGCCTAGTTTATGGCTTCCTGTATTCACGTCTCTGGGGAATAAATTCTCTGCTCTAGTCCGTATTGCCTCTTTTCCCTTTCTTCTGAAAATAGCGTCAGTGCTTCTTATGCACCAGGCACTGTGCTAAGGGTTAGGAAAATGCCGCCAAGGGCTCTGCAGTCTCGGGAGGGGCTTTACGAACCTCCAAAGCCGTTTCCACATGTGCGCTTGCTGTGCCCGCTCTCCTCCGACTGTTCAAGAACGTCGTGTAACCTGAGTATAGACAATTGTTATCTGTCAATCATACTTCAGTAACACACACAGATATATATATATATATATATATATATATATATATATATATATATGAGCTTGGATACTTCCTCAACACAAAACCAAGTTCTCATCCACTTTGCACCCTGGACCATTGTAATCCTCACCACCCCCTGTGTCTTTAGAACTTCGAACTGTTTTAGTCACAGTGTGTAATTATAGACTCGTCAGAGCTAGAATAGATTTACTATCACATATTTAGCAATTTTTAACATAAGGAGAAACTCATCCCAGATAAATGAAGCGATTTTGTTAAGGGTAGCACAGCTGTTTACAGAAAGAGCCAGGATTTGTGTAGAACTTCTGACTCTGAAATTGGTCAGGTGCCTGGCAAAGTGTCTGGTTATAGAAGATGCTCAGTGAATGATGGCTTTATTCACTAGATGTCAATTTGTCCCTGACTAGATTGCAATTTCTTTGAGAATAGAAGGCGCTTTACACTTGCATTGCATATTCGAGAGCCCCAGTGCAGAGCTGAGGCAACTGTAGATGGTAAGCGTATATTTACTGAATAACTGTAAATGCAGACCTGTTTCTCATTATCTTCATACGCAGGGAGTAGAAATCTTGAAAGAGAATCACCATGTTAGTGTTAAGATCTACTGTCATTGTGTCTTTAGTGTAAAGGAGAATGTTTATGGTTCCTGAGCCTAGCAACTAAGCAGTGGTCATGGGCTGGGCCATTACTCTAGTAAAGATGATTATTGATTGTTTATATTGCAGAGAACTGGCTGTTGGGATCTTCAGATATTTTCCAATTTACCATTTATGCAGACACTCCTTAAATTGGAATTAGTGATTATGTATTACCGGGACCACCAAGAACCATCGCATCCCACAATTCAAAGGGAAATGGCTCCCTTTTTGCTGAGAGATATTTACGGCTCCAAGCTTTACGTTCAAGGCACAAGTTTAAGCGTTTCAATACTGCATCCCTTGAGCAAAGACATTGTCCCATGGAGAGTAAAATTAGAAGCATGAAACCATATGCGATTAAGTTTCCCTTGCTGAAGACGCTTATTGAATTGATATATGTCTGAATTTAAAGCAAATTTAAGCAAATACTTTAGGAGACGAGGGGCTTAGGAAAGAGACTGTCAGGTTGTGCTCTGTGCTGTCACTGAGACTCAGGGAGGTTAATTACTATATCCTGGGGTGATAGCTGAGCAGGGTCAATTTTCATAATTGAAGAAATGGGGTTATCATGGTGGGTCTTTCTTTCTTGCTTGGGAGGTGCATGTATTAAATAAACATCTATAGACCCTTCCTTCTTATTGATTCTACTGTAGGACCAGATCCAGTTTTGAAGGTTTCAGTGGGCCCAGTTCCTTCGAATGATTGCAAGACACAGATCTATAGAAATCTATAGAGAAGGCAACAGCGATGAGAGGTAGAATATAAACACACCCGAGCACCTCCACTCTCAAGTTAAAACCCACCATTAAATCAAGAACTCCATCTTGCTCCCCAGCAAAAATAACAAATAATGAAAAGAATATGAAGCCATGATGTATAATAAAAGTACCTTCCCCCATCCTGTTACAAAAACCATAATCTTCTTAAGTTATTCCCAAAGTGAAACTCCTTATCACCTCACGTACTTTGTGATCCTGGGGACATCTTAGGACATCAGAAAAGGCAAGAGAAAGTGATAGGAGAGGGGGCTTCCGGCCGTCTTGCCCTGTTTGCTTTTCTTCTTCCTCTGCCTCTCCTTCTCCTCCTTTTCCTTCTCCTTCTTCTCCATGTTTCTGTCCCACCTTCTAAGTTTTCTTCCTTTCATCTCTTTTCAGGGAGTGAGTAGTGGGAGACATATAACCTTGGAAATAGAAAACGGAAACCTGATTTCCTCAGTACCCTGGGCATCTACCAAAAACCTTATTTATCTTCCAGTCTTATACTAATCATGTCATTTTAAAGGAAGCAATGCCATAGAAACCAGGAGAGAGAGTGGAACGCATGTCATTGTTACAGAGGATCTGAAGGATCTTGGAAAAGAGACAGGCCATGAGAATGTCTTCAAAAGTACTTAAAACCTTTAAAAATATTTTCTGACAAGGTAGATTCCTATAAGAGAAACAACATGACACGAGGATCCTGGGAGGGGCAGGACAAAACCAACAAGGATTTCTAGCTTGTACTTTTTTTTTTTTTTTAGAAAATTCCTTTCAGTCCATTCATTCACTCATTTGCTCATTTACAGAATAAAGCTTTTTCCTTGGATTCTGTTCAGTTAAAAACTTCATCTTAGGAGCTCCTTTATTCCTCTAGTACTTTTCCGCTTTAACTTTACTTCTTTTTTCTTGGTACTGACAACCCCCTGATGCCCACCAACAATGCTGACATTATGAATGGGTTACAAAGCCAATGAAGATGCTTATCTTTCTAATAAAGAAGAACAAACAGAGATGAAATGCGCGTCCAATAGCACTGCTAACTACAGACACTTTCACAATAAAGTGTCCCTTTTCTAGGATTAGCTTTTGCTTCATGCCACCGTGGGTACGGAAATTCAGGGGGAAATTGATATCCATTCACTCATTCATTTTAAGATCAGTGTAATCAGTAGTCAGTATTAGGCCAGAAGCCTTATATACTAGTCGAGTGATTCTCCAAGTGTCCTCTGAAGATCCTGGGGATTCTTGAGACCGTATAAGAAGGTCCTTGTAGTCAGAATTATTTTATAATCATGTCAAGACATTGTCTTCCACTTTGTTGGCTTTGAACTGATGGTACAAAAGCGTCCATTACCATGAACCAGGACTGCGGGCCCAGACCCTACTGAGAAGCCACGTGTTCATCGGTGTCACAGACTCCCAAAATAAAGGGTTTTTGTGCAAGAGTGTCTCTCATAAAGCAGTAACAGTTGTTGATTTTATTGAATCCGAATCCTTAAGTAGACATCTTTGTATTCTGTGAAACAAAATGAAAAGTATGTATGAAGGACTTAGTTATTTGTTTACTTACTTCACAGGCCGCGTCTTTGCTTGAAGGAGGAATTGACATCCTAGGGTTATTTAGATTTGATAATTTCACCAACATTTTTGGAGAAAGAACAAAGTGGGTCTGTCATGTTAAGGCAAACAACTGACAATTTGGGGTGCCAATGGCAGTATTCAAGCTTTTAAGTTAAACATAGGATTTTGGGAAACGTGAATCTGTCACTGTGTGTTTGTCACCTTCTCAATAAATAAAGGCTTCTCTGAAAAGATGAGCAGCAGTGTTGAGGAATGCAACATTCTGATGTTGTATAATGAGCCGTAGCAACATCTGGAAGAACTACTTAACTTAGTGAACACATATTTTCCAAATGACCGCTGCATAATATTGCAGAATTATGCATGAGTAAAAGATATACTCGAAGTCCAAGATATATTGATATTAGTAGATTTTGATGGAAGAGAATACTAAGAAGTTCATTTATACGGTTTCAGATTCCACATAACAACTAACCTTTAAGAAACTACCTCTTGCCAACTTTTAGTGTGGTTTCAAAGAATAGTAGCACAATTGTGTGAAAAGGCTGTCAAAATACTTGCCACTTTTAAAACTACATGTGTATGTGAAGACAGATTTTCTTTTTTTGATGTGGACCAGTTTTAAAGTCTTTATTGAATTTGTTACAATATTGCTTCTGTATTATGTTTTGGTTTTTTGGCCGTGAGGCCTGTGGGATCTTAGCTCCCCAATCAGGGATTGAACCCACACCCTCTGCATTGGAAGTCTTAACCACTGGTCTTCCAGGGAAGTCCCCAGATTTTCTTAATATATGTCCACTAAAGTAAAATACGAGAACCAGCTGTCTTTTTTTGGGGGGACGGGGTGTTTCTAGGCTTTTATTTTATTATTATTTTTTATGTCCAGCTGCTTCTTTTTTTTTTTTAGAGTATAATTGCTTTACAAAGTTGCGTTAATTTCTGCTGTACAACGAAGTGAATCAGCTCTATGTATACATATGTCCCCATATCCCCTCACTCTTGGACCTCCCTCCCACCTCCAGCCCACCCATCTAGGTCATCACAGAGCACCGGCTGAGCTCCCTGTGCTATGCTGCAGGTTCCCACTAGCTATCTATTTTACACATGGTAGTGTATACATGTCAATCCTAATCTCCCAATTCATCCCCCCGCCACGTCCTGCCCCCACGTCCACACGTCTTTTCTCTACCTCTACATCACTATTCCTGCCCTGGAACTAGGTTCATCTGTACCATTTTTCTGGATTACACATACATGTGTTAATATACGATATTTGTTTTTCTCTTGGAGGTTCCTTAAAAAACTAAAAATAGAATTACCATATGACCCAGCAATCCCACTACTGGGCATATACCCTGAGAAAACCATAATTCAAAAAGACACATGCACCCCAATGTTCATCGCAGCACTATTTACAATAGCCAGGACACGGAAGCAAGATAGTGTCCATCGACCGATGAATGGATAAAGGAGATGCGGCACATATATACAATGGAATATTATTCAGCCATAAAAAGGAAGGAAATTGAGCTATTTGTAGCGAGGTGGATGGACCTAGACTCTGTCATACAGAGTGTCTTTTTTTTTAAACATTAAAGAGATTTTCACAAATGGAAAGCAGTGCTTCTCTTCTAATTCTTTTGGACAATGTAGTTATTTTTCACAAAATATGTTGTTAATATTAGTTTGTGATGGGCTTATTGTTTTAAATTAATTGATAAGTAAATACTTCAAACATCTCTGTTTTAATTTAAAATACAGTAAATAGGGACAAGTATAACTCATGTAAAGAAAGGTTTTTCAGGTCCTTGATCATTTTTAAGAGTGTAATACATTGATAAGCCCCAAATATTTGATAACTGTGGTCTTGGTCTATGGAGATTTTTTGCCTCTGGAACTTCAAAGCTTGAATTGAAAATGTCATGGAAACCAGAACTTACCAATTGGGAACTTCAAACATTTTGTTTGATCGATCTCTTTCAGAAAAGCTTATTGACATTACTATATTTGGGGAAAATTGCTTCTCTTTAGGGCTCAAAATATTCAGTGAGGCCCAGTTGTTCTTCCTCTTTCAGATCCTGGAAAATTAACCCAGGCAGAGAATTTCATTGACATTTTTAAGCCAGTGCCACGTTGAGCTCAAAGTCTATTATCCTCCTGCTTTTTTTCTCACTGCCTCTGGTAGGAATCCTGCTTTCCCCCCACTTTTAGCAGAAAGCAAAATGTATCTTATGTGGATAACGGAAAAAGCAAAGTAAACATTAGAGAGAAATTCTTTTTATCTATTCTTGTAATAGATTTGTCAAATACAAGTAAAAATAAATCCATTTATCCAAAGAGCAGTCTTTTCAGAAATATTTGAAAGTGAAAGTGCACACGTATACTTTTGTTTTTTTACACTGGTGGTCATGGGGTTGGACTAAAAATGAGAGGAAATAATGCTTTATTTTTCTCTCCAGAAACTCAAAATACATAAGTGTGATTATACTCTAAGGAAAAAGGAAGTGGCTCAGTTAGTGAAGGGAAAAGTTACATTTGTCCTTTAATGACTTGGGGACAATTAGATAATTATTCAGAAAGATAACATAAGCTCCCCACTTCTTATGTGTACTGTAAGAACATTTAGGAGAATCCGTTTATTGTATAGGGATGGAGGTGGTCTGTCTTAGCATGTATCCAAAGAACATGAACCACAAAGGGAAACAATAGATTTGACAGCAGAAGACTCAAACATCTTATGTTACTCATTTGAAAAGTGAAAAAAAAAAACATATCTGGAAAATGTTTTTAATATATGCAATTAACAAATGAGCGATATGCATAGTGTATAATCTTTGTAAAGTGCTCCTACAAATTAATAAGAAAAAGGCAAGCGTTGTTAAAGGTCAGGAAATACAATAAGAAGAAGAGGTATGTATATCCAGCAAACGAATAATTTGCCAAATTGACAACGTTATAAAGATTGGAACCATGCAGAGTTGAGGCATGTGAAACAGGCTCTCATGCCCAGTTGGAAGGATATCAAAGTGTCCAAATGTGACAACCAAACTAGCAATTCCACATCTAGTAATTTATTCTTGGGATATTCACTTACATGCTCAAAGATATAAGTAAAGGATGTTCATTGTTTTCAATGGTAAAAATAGTGGTTACCAATAGTGAATTAGCTAAATAAATGATAGCAACTCAACTTGACAGGTTTCTGTGCAGTTGTGAAAGTATATGTCATTTTATATACAATGAGATAGAAGTATTTTATCATATGTTACGTATAAAAATGCTGTGATTCCTTTTATAAAAATACACTCTGTGTGTGTGTGTGTGTGTGTGTGTGTGTAATACATGTCTATATGCATTGATCAAATGTCTTCGGAAGGTATACACCGAGGATATCTTCTTATAGTGAGAGCTGCATTGCATCAGTAACGCAGTTATGAGAGATTTTCATTTTCTTTTACCATTTGACTTGTCTCTTCTTTTCTTTCCTTTAAAAAAAATTTGTTTTACAATGAACATGTATTAGTGGTAAATATAGTTAGATTGAAGTCTTATACTTACCAAACACAGTACTTGAATATGGTAGGCTCATTAAATATTAACTTTTTCTAGTGAAATTCAAAGAACATAATCAGTTCACAAAATGGACGCAAGTTAAATCACTGATTTGAGATATAAATTAATTCTAAATCATGCCCACGCTGGACCTTTGGAGGCTTAGGGAGTAAACTTTCTGTGAACCCCTCTCTCCTTTTAAGTAATTAACTTCTTGAAACTGAAGAGCTGTCCACCACAATCCAGCTGAAACTTCCAAACTCTCCCTGTAATACAATGGCAGATGAGTTTATATCTGAAACTAGGAGAAATCACAACTTTTCTTTTATCATGTCTTGATATCTAGAAAGTAGAATGAACTCTGAGATGCATAGAAAGGAAACTGATTGTTCAATCAGGAGAGCCAATTTTGAAGATGCTCTATAAGTTTCTTGATTTCTCTGATTCTTAGAATCATCAGTTATAAAATTGGATGTTTAAATCTATAGGTCATTGTGAGTATTAAGTGAGATATTTCTGTGCAAGCATTATTTTTATAGTAGAGTTTTTAAAAACCTTATTATTCTAGTTTTAGTAAAGCCATTGAAAAACTAACCCAAGTTGAAAGAAATCATCTATATCATGAAACAAATCATATCCCTGAATATGTCAGATAAAGGTTGGTGTCAAGTAAATGTCAGATAAAAACTAGAGCAGGACACCAAAACAAAAGTCACACTGTGGTTTAGTTCCATACGTGGAATTGTGGTAGTGTCTATGAAGAATGCAAAACTTAAAAAAATACAAATGAGATGGCATGTTCATTGTCTAATTGAATCTTACAAGGTATTGAATATTAACACCCTTTGATATAGTATGTAATAAAATGTTAAAATTTTGATTATTAATGTAGGGTGATGAATTTGAAAAATGCAGGTCTTGGATTAAGACAGTATGTGAATTACTTATTAAATAATTATAAGCTGGCAGGAGCTGCAACTTCAGAGAAGGGAACTGCGGGATAATCTGGAATCTAGACAGTGAGGGGTAGGAAACTGAGCAGGGTCGGGGACAGTAGTTAGAATTTAGTTCAGATGCAGATGTTGGAGGACCTGGAATCGATTGCAGAAATAACAGAGAAGTTATCAGCAACTCTCCCATTCAGTTAGGAAGCGTTTCCTGTTATTTCTGATGAATTAGGGGAAAGCGTTTAATATAATGTCCCTGATAATGATGGTTACCTTCTAAATTTTTAAACATTGTGCCTTACAAACAAATGAATGAATAACAGTGATAAACTGTTAGCCAGGCAGGTGACTAGCATTTAAAGACACACATTTTTTCTCCCTATGTATTCTTTTCTTTAAAAATTATATTGAAGTGTAGTTGATTTATAATGTTGTGTTAATTTCTTCTGTACAGCAAAGTGACTCAGTTATACATATATATATATATATATTTTTTTTTTTTCCATATGTTACGGCATCTTGCTAAACGAACCTCAATATGACTGAATCTTGAAAAGCTCTCAGGGTCCCAGTGGTTCTGAAGCAGAAAGAAATGGAAAGAAATGTTAGAAGATGAAGTGAAGGGAAAGGGAAAAAGCCTTTCGACTGCCTTTGTTATGACTGACAAATTTTAGGGCATCAGATTATGACATTGGCCCCTGGAATTGGGGAGCTTTCCACCATCTTAGTGAAGCCCCCCCGGACAAGTCCGCTTTGCATGTGACGAACTGGGTTGGTCCAGAAAACCAATGGTTCCATCATTCTACAGGTAGGTTACTTCACCGGCCATTTGGTGTTCCAAGATAATACGAATCTTACGTTCTGTTCATCCTATATCCTGGAGCAGGAACAAAACAAAGTAATTTCAAAGAAGAACGTCATATAACGATTCTGTTTTTCTGTGCTTTTATTTCCATTTTACATGATTTTCCTCGTCCATTTTGTTTACCACTAAGTCTTCCATTGCCGTTGTATTTGGGAGAGTACCAGATACAGATGGGTAGCTCTAACTCCAGTTACTTCACACTTGTGCTTCCAAGGGTCCCTTAAACTTGATCAGAACTTAACAGATTCAAAAAAGAATCCTTATAACCTACTGGTTGCAACCACTAAAACTGTACTTTCTTTCCTGTTACTTAACTTAAGATTATCTTTAATTACAATTATTATTTATGTCTTCTTCTAGCTAATCTCTGACTAATTTAAATACTTGCACAATTTCATCAGTTCTGTCTCCAAATTGGACAATTTCTCCTCATTCCTGCTCTTCCTCTTGTGGTCACAAGCTTATGTCAGACTCTTACGAGAAAAGAGTTCATTGCTTTCATGTCCAGTCTTTCTTCCTTACTTGGCTTACCTTTCTAATGTGCATAGTTGGTCACGTCCTAGTCCTTTAGAAAATGGTCTGTGGTTCCCACTGCAGAGAAGTGAGCCTTCTCAGTCCAGACTTCCTAGGGCTTCACTTTCTGGTCTCACTCCTTCACTCCAGCGATCTCTCCTGGACATCCTGTCCTTTGGTCCTATCAGACTACCTACCATTTTTGAATTCATGCTGGTAATTACAATATAGATTTGGCTTTGTGTAGTAGAGACCCCACAGCTGTGACTTAGCCCATATAACGGCCTGGATGTAGCTGGTGGAGGGCTGCTAGGATGCATCTATCTCCTGAGTCATCTAGGGACCCAGGCTCTACCATCGGAAGTCTTTGCCTCTTTCTGCATCACCAAGTGTGACTCAGACCAGAACATGGGACTCAAGTGGGCGGATGTTATGAGCTGAGGCTGGGAGAGGGAGTCAGTGGCTAATCCTGCAAGGGTCTCCCAGGGATTTTCGATTATAAAATACTAGTAATAGGAAGTCTTTGAATGGTTTTCGGAGAGAAAATTTAAGCACAATTCAGAATTAAATTATGGGTAAGATCGCTGTGGCTGCGGTAGGAGCTCCAGGACAGTAATAACGGTGGCTTGGACCAGCCGCTCAGAGATGACGGGAAGGCATATCTGAATGATGTTTAAAAGGCATGATTGACAAGACCTGGCGACTGATTCCATGTGGAGGAGAGAAGCAAGGATGTGCCTCTTGTCCCGAGCAACTTAGAGGGCTGTTTACTGATTAGCTTGCAAGGGGAGATAAGAAGGTTCTGAAGGGATAATAGTAAGCTCCACTTGGAGCCATTCACTGAACTTCAAGGCTCATGAAACGTCCAAGTGAAGTTGTCTAGAAGGTACGTGGATAGATGGCCTGGGGCTCAGGAGCAAAATCTGGGTCGGAGATGGAGATTTTGCAATTTTCTGCATGGATATAATTGAAGCTATGATTACGGACAAAGGAGAGATTGTGGTTTGGGAAGGAAAATGTGCTTAAGAAAGATTTCTGAGAAAAACCAACATTTAATGTTCAGAGGGAAGGAGAAAGGTCAAAGATGACTGCTTAGGAGTATTTAGTGAGGTAGGGGAAAATGTTTAGGAGATGGTGTCATGAAGGGCAAGCAGAGCAGTTTCTAATAGTTTGTACAAGTTGGCCCTGGGATGCTGCCTACAGGTCATGGAGGAGGGAAAATAGTTTTAATACTTCCTTGAATCTTAAGAGTGTCCATTCTGTGAAAAGCAAAATTGCTAATACTGGAAGGGATTATTAAAAGCATTTTGTCATTAAAGACCTATCCCTTGAAGCTGTTATTCATAACATTCCAATTAACATTAATGACATTTAAAGTCTTGTGTGCTGAACTTTTAAGATATGAGGATGCTTTTGACTTGGAAAACGTATGAGTGGTCAGATATTTTTCCTTTGTGAGAATGTGTGATTGAAGAAATGGACATAGTGCAGTCGTCCTTGGAATTTCTTTGCAATGTCATTTATGAGAGCTGAGACTATCTCCAAATCAGAATTTTTTAACTTTAAAAACACTTTCTTTTAAATTCTTCTTGACATGGCTGCATAACAAGTTTCTGGATTCCTTTGAAATTTTAGGGCTTTGAAATTGAAACTGTCTCACCTCTTGAAGTTTTTACTTAATGCATTTAAAAGAACTCTGTATGGAAAGTCAAAGTGTTGAAAGGAGAGATGATGAAAGTTTATAAAACTTGGAAGAGAATAAACATGAACTTATTCACCAAATTTCAAAATACATATTATAGTTCGAGGATGCCCCCCACCCTTGAAGCACAAAGGAAGAGGTTTAGGGCAAATCTAAAGAAATATTATTTTAAGCAGTCTGTTTTCAATTAATGAAATATTAACCAAAGAGGTGAGACAACGTGAAAACACAAATAGATTAATTAAAAGGGGTTCATGAATGAGACAGATCTACAGTTTTGAGGTGTTCAAGGTTATAGTGAACGTTCGGCATATGCCTTCATAGGGCTTCAGAAAAATGTTCCTCCATGTGACTCTCAAGTGGCAAATGATATATGACTTAAGGGGAACCTTGGTCTTTCTGGTATGAGATTGGTAGTTCATGTGTTTTCATATCTTAGAAGTTAATAGCATACAGTATTATTGAAATAAGTAAGCCCAGTGCCTGTATGAGAATCCCTGTTCCATGGCTTATTAACTGTGTGTTCTTGGGCCAATTACTCAACCCTGGTGTGTTTTAATTTCCTCAGAGTGAAACAGTGAAAATAATAGTATCTACCTTATAATATTTTAGGCAATATTAAAGTAGATATATTAACATAAGTTAAGAACTTGATGTTTTTCTTATTGTTGGTATTATAGCAAGATGCTATAGTACTGGTTCTGTTGAAATGGCATTTTAAGTAAAATTTAAAGCAATTTTAAATTGAACTCGATAATTCTACATAAGTCACTGGGGAGGGTGTTAATAGTCTAAGAAAATTTCATTTTTAAAAAAGAGTAAAATTCGTTTTGTGAATAATCATGTTTGTTTTTCCACTATATCGTTTAGTATATAGCCATTTAATTCAGTTTCATTCTACCTGTCTGATTATTCAGTTTTAAAGTTTGTGCATCCATTCTTTTCCTAGGATATGAGTTTTCTTTTCTTAGTAATGATTTATTGAAAAATTAGAAAGGAAGAAAATAATTTAAAACCAAGAAAAGAAAACAGTTGTATAAAAGTCACATAAGTAGTTCTTTTCTCTTTTTTGATTTGGAAAATATGGGTATGAGAATGGGTTGGAGAGCATCAGAGGAGTGAAAGTATTCCATGTGAAACCCCACGCACTATATAGATATGTGTGTGTGCATGCATGTATGTACACACATATGTATACGCATACACACATATCAGAGAGGCTGCAGTTTAGTGATGGTTGTGGGGGGGCGATGGTTCAATTAGGATGCATCTTTTCTCTCTCCACTCCTGCTTGAAGCCATACTCCCATTTCATCTAGTTCCACATGGGGAAGGGGGTGAGAGGAAAAGTGTGGCAGACAGAGAAGCATTGTCAGAATCAAGGAAGATGGGCCAAGATTACATTCCCTCACATGGAAGAAAGAGAAGGATGAAGTTCAAAGGTGTCTGTCTGACCTAAGAATGTAGACAGAAGTTGCAGTAGCCGTCTCTTCAAGTCCCATCTATGCTTGCTTCCAAAAGCAGTTCTGAGGCACAGTCGTTTCACCTGAGGGTTGGAATTTGAAGTAACTAAGACATTATGTAGTGGCACCCACTCATTTTATAAATTAGTGAACCTATGCCCCAAAGCTTCAGTAACTTGGCCAAGATCTCCTGTCAGTCGCTATCTGAAGCCATCTTGGAATTCTGGGTTCCTGGCTGGCCTGAACTATTGTCACTGTCCCAGCCTCTCCAGAGGCTCCGCGTGAAGTTTCAACTGATTTTTTTTCTTTTCTTAGCAGTAGATTTATACCAGTCTAGGTGTTTCCATATTGAACAACTATATTATCCTTTAGATATCAAATAAAATATTATTTGATATTTCATTTTTTGAAAAACAGGTATAGATTACTTAAGCATTTGAAATATAAACTTAAATGTATCTATTAAATTTCACATATTAAAAAATTTATTTTTGGCATCTAAAACTTTATATGATGTAGGCACCTTTTCTACTAAAGTTGATCTTGTGGGATATATTTTGAGCTTTTCCTTTATGCTCATATAAAAGGATCTTGAAAAGTGAGCCCATTAGTTCTTTATAAATGAATTCATATTTTTCTATCTTCTATAATTCAGAATTGCTTTATATTAACTTTAACCATTACCATTACATTACCATGACTTTATACTAACTTTTGCCATTAAAGGTGGCTTTTTAAGAAGCTGTATTTCAATGTGATTTTGATCAAATTCCTCTTAGAGTTTAAACTCTTTCCATAACTAATTCAAATAGTGCTCCTTTAAACTGAATAACTTTTAAGTTCATGTATGATACTGGGTTTTCTGAATGAGGGCCAGAGCTCTTTCTGACTGAGGAGACTTGCTAGGTGAGCTGATTATCTATCAGACTTAGATTCAACTCGTGTTATTGATGATGGTGATGGTGGTGATTATTGTGATGACTGTAGTGATGGTGATGGTGACCATCACCCTCAGCATCACCACCACCACCTCCACCATCATCACCATAATCATCACTCTAGTGGTGATGGTGATGATGATGACGATGATGATGCTGAGGGTGATGATGCTGCTGCTGCTGGTGGTGATGATGATGGTGATGGTGGTGATGATGATGGTAGTGATCGTGGTGGTGATGGTGAGGATGGTGGTGGTGATGATGGTGGTGATGGTGATGATGATGGTGGTGATGGTGATGATGGTGGTGATGATGATGGTGGTGATGGTGATGATGATGGTGGTGATGGTTATGATGGTGATGGTGATGGTGATGATGATGGTGATGCTGGTGGTGATGATGGTGATGGTTATGGTGATGATGATGATGGTGATGCTGGTGGTGAAGGTGGTGACGATGATCGTGGTGATGATGATGCTGATGAGCTTCGAGGTAGTGGCTCAGACTGAGAACAAACCCGCTGGCTGCCTCCACAGCTGTGCTTTCAGGTTTCTCTCTGGCGTGGGACTCAAGGTGCCCAATTTGTGTTAGAAATATTTGCAGATTAAAAAAACATGTCAGGGATGAAGTCATCTTTTTCTTGATGATTAAGATAAATAGCATTTATTTGCTCATTATTTTATTCACTAATTCAAGATTTTTAAGCCTTTTCTGGCCACCTTTTCTAGGCCATTTCCTGTGTTAGGAGTTGGGGATGAAAAAGCAAAATAGAGACTCCTTGACTCCAACTCATCATCTGGCTGGAAAGACACACAAGTGGACTGATTATTCGACTATGACACCTTATGTGCACCCTTATGGTAAAAAGTAGCATGAGGTGCTATGCAGGGGTGTTGGGACTTAGAGTGGGTGTCAGGAAAGAGTTCCGAGGGAAGTGAAGGATTTGGGATCACCTGGAGGACGAATGCGAGTTAGTCTGTAGTGCAGACGGGAGTTGCATACGTGGGGAATTGGAAGGACTGGTAATTCCGTTGGTGGGTTGAAAGAATACCCTACATGATGGGAACTGCAAATTTTTTTTGTTTGTTTTTTGGATTACTCACTTTAAAAATGAGCTGTTCATTTCCATGAGATATTTTTACTTTCAAACACTAATCAAACTTTATAAGTTCAGAAGAGGAGATGTTTGATTCATTTTAATGAGACAAACATGTTAGAATATAGGAACAGAAGAGTATTCATAACTGGTTAATACCAGTAGGTTGCTATGTTCTGTTATTGCCCCAAAAATGCTTTTTGATACTAGAAGGAAGGCTTCTTGGAGTCCTTAATTTTGTTATCTGCAAATTTTAAAAATGTAGATTAAGGAAAATTCAAACTCTCATAACATGGTGGGTCAATCATCTGTGAGGTCTTTTTTGTGAAGAGCTTCTTGCTGTTTTACATACTTAGACTTCACACCAAGCCTGTGAGGTAGCTAACGTTATTTGCAAATAAGGGACAGAGAGGGACAGGGAGGGTAAATGACTGATCAAAATCGGATAATAATAAATGATACATTCAGGCATCACAGGTAAACAGGTAAACACAGATTTCTGAGATTTACATTTGGAAATCCTTGATTTCCAAAGTTAAAAAACAACCAAATAATCATTAGTGATCAAGACTCGACACTGTGCCCTTATATGATCACCTTTATGTTTAATTGCAAACTTATTTAGGAGAAATATGGGGCTGAAGATCTTTTTATTAACTTGCTTAATTATTCCATTATATTTCTAAAACTGGATCAATTAAAGTAACTATGGAAACCCACAATAAGGATAATAATATTAGCATCTTCCTATTGAGTGCCTATATTTTTTCACCATTTATACACGAGATAATTGAAATTTACTGTTAATAAACACCAAAACTGGCTTTTTAAGTTTGTCTGACCCTAAAGTGTTTCTCTTACATCATACGTTACACATATGAGTCAAATATAGACTGTTTGAATTGTTATTTGGCTGAAGGTATGGCCACGCTTACAAGTAGCAAAATATTTGGAAGATTAATGCTCTTATTAGTACAGTATCAAGGAACCATAAAGATTGTTATTTGAAGAGTCAGAGGAAAAGAGACCTTATAGAAATCCTTCAGAAAGAAAATAGGAGAAAAGTAAATAGAAAGTGGTACCCAGAGCAACAGCCATCAGGAAGATTTCTGGGCGTCTTGGGAGAAATTAGGCAAAAAATAACAGTGATAGGGAAGGCGTGGTATATCAGTGATATGTTACTGCATATACTGCCCTGCCAACAGCTTAATGGCTGAACACAACCATTTTATTTTCATCATTACGTGGGTGGACTCGGGGTTCTTCAGCTGGTCTCGCCCAGGTTCACGTTAGGGTTTGCATTCTGTTAGTGAGCTCAGTTGGGATGTCCACGTTGCCTGGATCTCTGTCCTCCTGTGTGTGTGTATTTTCATTTCAATGAGGCCACACTTAAATTCTGCACACACAGTCTTAGAACAGCATTCCAAGAGGGAATGCGTAAGTGCTTACGATTCTGTTTGCATTACATTTGCTCGTATCCTTATTGATCAAATCAAGTCTCGTGGCCACACCCTGAGTCAAGGAGGGAGGGAGCCCCACAGGGTCATCACTAACTGGAGGCGTGACTTGCTGGGATCCATGAGTGTAAGAGGCTCTCACAGTCTGCCTTGTGGTCCCGATAATTCATGTGCAAAATGTGCTCGTCTCCTTTCAGAACCTTCAGAGTCTCACCCAAGCTCAGTCCTTGATCTCGTCATCTGCATCAGATCCATATGCAGATGCAACTTTTTGGGGGGCAGCCCTTCTTTATCTAGAGAACTGTGAACTAAAATGATAACTTACATTTCCTCCCTGTTTGTCCTCTACATACACAGCTGACATCCGTGGTTAGAGGGACAGGATAATCTCAATAATTCAGTTCAATAGCAGGATGAGCAAAAGACACCCAGAAGGTACTGGTTCACAGCGCTGCTGAAATCCGGCGGCATATGGTCCAGGGGTAGGGAATCTTCCTTAGCTGGGTGTTTCTGCTTCCGGGAAGTTTCCTTAATTCACTGCTCTCTGCTGTGCTTGGCTCTGTGCTTTGGGAACTCGGGTCTATCTTTCTTTATTGATAAGTAATGTTCCATCTTGCAGCTGATAAATTGCTTTCTCAGCCTGTTTATGTCCATAGAAAATTCGAGTTGCTCCTGTACATTTTAGTCCAAGCGGATTCAACTCCCTTAAACTTTGGTGAACTTTCAATGGATCTGATTGGAGTTCACCTCATGCCCCTAGAGCCTCCTCCATAATTTTTTTTTCAAAATAATTTCTTTCTTTCTACAACATCCCTTAACATTATTAAGGGCCTTTTTGTCTCACTGTGAGCATCTACCCTGATAACACCTTAAATCTTCCTGAGATTGTACCAAGGGGTCTTCTAGCAACATCTGTGCTTCAGTCTTTAACCCTGAGGCCATTTCTTTCTTTGCCAGGTGGGGACACGGGCACCAGGAAAGTGTACTTTCCTAGCAGCATGTCCTGGCTTTTCTGTGTTTTCTGTGAATTCCACCTGCACATTAAACAGGCCTTTCTCCAGCGCTCTGACCAGTGCCTTCTTATAAGCAACTAAAATGTACAGACTGACACTTTCACCATTCTGTCTCGAAATATTCTTGGCTAGACTTACAAGTTTATCTGGCACATTTTCAATTTTCCAACTTCTTGCAAGGGACAATTATGCCAACGTGTTCACTAACAGAACACAAGGAAGTCCGTCTTAGCACTGTCCAATAGTGGTTTTCTGCTGCCTTTTGGCCTCTATTAACTGTTGGTTTCCTTTTTCTCCGCCCTGCACTCACAGGCTCCTTGCTGATTTTCTAACTCCTGCCCATTTCTCAGACCCCAAATCAATGCTGAATTTTCTAGGCTTTTGTTATGGTAGCACCCTACCTCTAGATGCCAGTTTCTGATTCAGCACCTACAATAAACTGTCCTCAAACTTAGCAGCTTAAAAGACCGCCATTTTTCCCCCTGCAGTTCTGTGGGTCAGCTGGGGGTGTCTTCGGCTGGCCTCGCTCATCCTATAAGTACAACCCTCTGGAGGCTGAGTCGGGGCTGAGTCCACCAGGATGGCCGAAATGACTACACCTCTTTTCATGTGGCCTTTCAACCTCCAGGAGGCCAGACTGGACTTCTCAGCGTCAGGACTGTGTCCCAAGAAGGCAAGCTCTAACCTCTGCCTGTGTCCCGTGTGTGGATTTCCTGTTGGGTTAGAAGAGGCAACCACCCGGCCACGCTCGGGGTCAACGTGGAAGGAACTAGTTAAGAGCGTGGATACTGGGAGATGTGATTTCTTGTGGACACGAGTAACAATCTCCCATACTACCTGTATCAGCAGGCACATTTCTAGTAATTGGCAAGGAGTAGGCCATTTTCACAGAAGATTCTACCAAAAGAGTATCTTCACAGGTAAGTTAGTTTTGAGAAATTACAAGGCTTGGCGATAAGGATGTAGGAAAAGTTTAAGAATGAGGGAAGGGCTTCCCTGGTGGCGCAGTGGTTGGAAGTCCGCCTGCCGATGCAGGGGACGCGGGTTCGTGCCCCGGTCCGGGAAGATCCCACATGCCGCAGAGTGGCTGGGTCCGTGAGCCATGGCCGCTGAGCCTGTGCTCCGCAATGGGAGAGGCCACAGCAGCGAGAGGCCCGTGTACCGCAAAAAAAAAAAAAAAGAATGAGGGAAATGGTGGCGGCAGGGTGATGACTTGGATTTTCAAGGGCTGGTGGGAGTTGATGGAGGATGATACTGGGGTGAGATGAATGGAAATGATGCAGATGGAGACAAACGAGGGATGCAGGTCTGTGGTTTGGATCCAGGAGGGGTGGGAGCCGTGACTTGATTCTGTACCCCTGTGGCAGCAGTAAGTTCATTCTGAGGTAAGCTTTGCCTCAGCCAGAAAATATATTACTGAAATTTATAAAAATTCCAAACAGAATATCTCAGTGAACATCCCTCCATATGCTGGTACAGGAACAACACTCAGGTTATTTTCTGGCAAAGTTTACCAACCACTATCATTGGCCTGGGCCCAGAAAATCTGTGTGATGAGCTGAGACTCAAAAGAGAACACACTGATTTCACAAAAAGACACTGAAGCAAACTGGGTCAATGATTTTATTCACTTATGTACATTTGCTTATATACGTTTAAGGTGCTCTCTTTACAACCTGAAATATAGGTCAGAAATACTCTAGGAGAACCAGTGTTATAAAAAATACGTTTTCTTTTATTGTGAGCAATGGGTGTTTAGACCATTGAAATATCTACAATCTAGACTTACTATTTTCCGCAGATGAAAGCTCTAAGGTCCCTGAACCTCTCCCCAGTTATTGTAAGAAGCAATCAGAGGAAATGTTTTTTTGTTTTTGAAGTTGAAAAATAACCACCGTTTAATGCCATCCTTGTCGTTTTTTTAACATCTTTATTGGAGTATAATTGCTTTATAACGGTGTGTAAGTTTCTGCTTTATAACAAAGTGAATCAGCTATACATATACATATATCCCCATATCTCTTTTTTGATTTAATTTTGTTTCTGCATAATATAGTGATGACGGCTAAATAGTTTGGGCTCGGCAGACTTTGCAGAACAGTGGAAAGCGCTGGCTGAGGGAAGAGATGGTGCTTTATCTTTCTAGGAGCAGAGGCAAACTCACTGAATAATCTGAGGCTTAAAATGTTAGGCCCACAGTGAATGGGACAAATACGTACAAAGGAAATTGTGATGATTAATATGCTATTATCTAAGTATTGATTTTTTTTGTAATATAGGTACTATAAATATACTAATGCCGTTTTAGCTTAATTAAATAAACTTTTAAAGAGCAAAAACAATCTCTTTGATGCAAAAATCCATCTGAATCACTGGCATTATATGTGCAGGTGATGCATCTATTATATTTGTGCCAGTTTGATGGTATGTGGAAATAAAACTTTCAAATGTCTTTAATGCTATTTACTGTATTCTAATATTTCTTAAATCTGTGACTTTTGTTTCACATATATAAATTAATTTACCTTCATATTTTTCAGTTTTAACCTTTGATTTTAAAAGTTACTAAAACTTAGAGGGTCTTTTTTAAAGTAAATTAAGACACTCTCACTAGTATTTTTTTTTATGGAAAATCAGCCAAATCTTCACTTGCAAAAGAGACCTAATAGGTTTGATCTATTAGCGACTTCCCTGATGGCGCAGTGGTTAAGAATCCGCCCGGGTTCTTAATACAGGGGACACGGGTTGGAGCCCTGGTTCGGGAAGATCCCACATGCCGCAGAGCAACTAAGCCCGTGCGCCACAACTACTGAGCCTGTGCTCTAGAGCCCGCGAGCCACTACTACTGAGCCCGCGAGCCACAACTACTGAAGCCCGCGCGCCTAGAGCCCGTGCTCCGCAACAAGAGAAGCCACCGAAGTGAGAAGCCCACGCACCGCAACGAAGAGTAGCCCCCACTCGCCGCAACTAGAGAAAGCCCACGCAGAGCAACGAAGAGAAAGCCTGCGAGCAGCAATTATTTTAAATAAATAAATAGATTAATTAATTAAAAAAAAAGATTTGTTCTATTGTAAGATCAAAGAGATATAGATACAGAATCCTTTTCCAAAGGTGAAGGTTTAGAGTTGGCATTAATTAATAATCTAGTTTTAAAATAATTAATACCCATTCTTTGATGATGCTGGAGAGTTTTTAATATTGTGGCACCAATATAACAAATTCATATTTAGTAGAAAACAAGATTTCTGGAGAGAAGTGGACCTCAGATTTCGCTAACACAAAAGCACCTTGGCATCTGTCATTTTAATTTGCAAGTGGAATGACCCGCAGTCACTTGACAAGACATAACTTACAATTCTTCTGAAGAGCAAGCCTGAGAGAAGTCGTTGTTGCATGAGGAGAACTATAGGCCAGCCAGTGCGCGTAATTAAGTAGCCAGACACAACAAACTGTAGCAAACATCCTTATACACAGCACCCAGCTCCAGAAATAAAACGTTAATACGTTAGAAATGCCGCGAATCCTCTTCACTGTTGTGTGCCCTCCACGCAGCTGGTGATGTTTATCATTGCTATACATTTCATTATATTTTTATCGCTCATATGTTTATTCTAAAAAGGGTGTATAGATATTTTCTCTGTATTTTATGCAAGCAAAGTATCCATGTGCTGTAACTTGGTTTTCTCTTACTCAATAGTAAGTTTTTGCGGTACTTGGGCCTCTCACTGTTGTGGCCTCTCCCGTTGTGGAGCACAGGCTCCGGACGCGCAGGCTCAGCGGCCATGGCTCACGGGCCCAGCCGCTCCACGGCATGTGGGATCTTCCCGGACCGGGGCACGAACCCGTGTCCCCTGCATCGGCAGGCGGACTCTCAACCACTGCGCCACCAGGGAAGCCCTATTCATCTATCTTTAAAAGGTTTTATTTTTAGATTTCCTTCTTTAGCCCACCTACAGTGCTTTCTCTGTGTGTGAGACGGCTCTAGCTGGAGTTTTTCCTTATGGTTAATCAATTGTCTCAGAAGCTTCTAACTAAAGAGTCTATACTTTCCCCACTTAGCTGCTATGTCATTCTTTTTCAATCATCTTCCATGTTTTATTGTGTGGGTCTCTTTCTAAGCTCTCTTTACTGATCTGTTGGTCTAATAATAGTTAAAACTGTCTTAATATTTTGTTTCATGAACACATCTATCAAAATTTTTATTGGATTTTTTCCTGTGATTTGGAGCTAGTTATTTAACCACTCTGATTTTCTCATCAGTTATTTATCACAATGTTGACAAATTGTGGTGTACATTTTTTTGAGTTAAATAAGTTAGAACAGTGTCATGCACAAAGCACGTGCTTGATAACAGCTATCGCTACAGACGGTTTTGAAGAGGATTTGACATCTTTATGACACTGTGTCTTCTTATCCATAAAATGGTAAATTTTATATGGCTTCCTTATTATCTTTCGGTAAAGTTCATAACTTTCTACATACATCTTTTATTAGATTTTTTTTTCAGTACAGTTATTTCTGCTTTTCAATGGTTGCATTGAATAGTTTAATGGGCATTTTTATTTTAGCAAACAAGCCAGTATGATTCTAGATTGAAACTTATTTTCTCTCCTTATTTTGAAGGTTTCAATTTACTGTTTCCCAGTTTTCCTTGCTGTAGTTGAGATATCTGCTCTCATTGTAATTCATGTTTCGTTATAGCTGATCTTTCCTTTCGGTTTGGTAACTCTCCTTCATCTCTTTTCTTTAATATCTGGCAGCTTCAGTCAGTTTTGTGCCAGTTAATTTATTAAGTTAGGCTTTCTTAAAGTTTAAATATATATTTTCATAAATTCTAGAAAAATTTCAGCCATGGCTTTAAATATTGTTGTTACTGACCAGGGTTCATGGCCTCCTTAATCAATAGAAATTGATCAGAGGCCAGATAAGAAATTGAGACAAGGCTTTATTGGGGCCCCTCCTGCAGCCCGGGAGAGGGAGAATAAGTGACAGGTTCCCTTGCTGGCTCGCTCACCAAAGGGAGCTGAGCTGCTTCCTTATTTCCGGTGAGAGTAGGGGTGCGTCCAGAGGTTGGGCAGGAGGCGGGGCTTAGGTGGTCCGCCCACCCCTTAGGTGGTGCTGAGTGCAGGGGGCATTTGCAGGACCTGTTTTTGCTCTTGGCTCTTCAGAAGTGGCGGTTGAGTTTTTGGTCTTTTGCATCTTGTTGTCCATAATGTGCCCCAACTGCACATGCATACAGTTATTTTTAGTCCCTTTTAGTTTCTTTGTATCCGTCGCTGGAGAAGACATGTGTCCAGGTGCAAGCACTGCAGCAAAGGGTCCCAGGTCCCAACCTGTCTCACTGTCTTTCTCTCATCCAATCTGTTCTGTCCTAAAATAACTCCAGTTTGTTGTTTCTTGTGACCTATCTCTTTGCTTGCTCTGATGTTTCTGGGTGATTCTTGGTAAAACTTCTAATTTACTAATTCTTTCCAGTTGATCTAATATAATGCTTAATCTCTGCATTGGAGTTTTAATTTTAATATTTATAATCATTATGGAAATTATTTTTCTTTCAAATACAACCAGCAGTTTCACGGTCTCTTATTCTTGCTGTATTTAAAATATCCTCTTGTCTTTACTTTTTAGATACTTAAGATTATTTTACATTGCACATATGAAATTAATTTTTGCTGGTTTTCATATGTCTATTGATCCTTGTTCTTGATTGCTTTTTTGGTGTGCGTATATCTTTTCTTTCTTTTTAAAATTTCTCCTTCCTCTTCTTCTCCTTCTTCCTCTTCCTCTTTTTTTTAGGTTTTGAGCTGATATTTGAGTGCTATTAATCTTTTGGAATCCCAAGGTCCTGGGTTGAGGCTACATTGTTTTAGAGAGGATGGGGAATTTTTTTGTTTCTGCTTAGCGATTGGAGCTCAAGCCAGAATGACTTTAAATTAATTTCCATGATTGGGTTTTCCCAAATGTACATGGAAACCGTGAAAATGGTGGCTTGTGTGACCTAAGGCCGTGATCAGGGGTGACCTTGCTTTCCCACCCAGAGGAAAGCCAAGTAAGAGAAGTTTCTGTGTTCCCTTCCTTTGCTGGCTGGCTGTTCTGCTGCCGTATCCCACGTTCTCACTTTGGGGAGCATCCAGAGCCTTTCTCATTTCCCTCATGAGCCATTAGATCCAGAGTTCTTGGTCACCCTGACAAATCAGTGTCCCCAGGCAGACAGTCTCCAATATCCTGCCTAACATTCCTGTCCTCCCTCTATTGTTTTGGATGGTTTCTTTCTTATGGGCTGAGCTCTGCATATAAAACATTATTTAGGACGAAAAGAAGAGTATTTTGGGCTATTGAGCCAGCCAGCTTGCTGAAAATGAAAGTCAACCCAAGTATGCTGTAAGAATACTGAAAACACTCCTAATGTAGAATTAGGACATGTTTGGGAATGTAAAGAAGCAAAACATTTGCTGCTGTCCCCAGTGTTCGACGATTTCTTATTCTAAAATGAGCAGAGTCATGAAGTCTTGTATTCATAAATGTGAATGTTCTTAGATGTTGAAAAGAGTCTCCAATAATTTAATCTTTAAATTGAAAGGAATCTTTGAAGTCATCTGATCTCAGCAGCAAAACAAAGACAACAACAAAGCAACAGCCCAAACTAAGACCTGTTTACCTTTTTTCAGGTACTTACCATTTATCAGACATTGTGCTTAGTACTTTATTTTTCTCTTTAAACTTATTTTTGCCTTTAATTTTACTTTTAAGTCTCAGACAAGAGCTTGTCTGACCTCCCCTGGAGCAGCTCTTGGCAGTGACCGAGCACTTTATACCTATGGCCACCAAGTCCTAAAAATGTTACGGGCACTATCTAAGGCTGCCAGGGATCACATTCGGTCTGCCTTCAACTTAGTTCTCTGTTTACTGCAATACGTACGACCTTAATGGGTGCCAAAATTCTCCTGTGTAGATCTTATTTTATAAGATCTTTTTTCAAAATTCAAGGAAGTGGGACTAATTTTTTTCTCATTTGACAATTAATTTAACTTGCTCTTAGAAATAAGGCAGATATTCTCATTCTAGTCTGTATTCAAACATGTGCTTATTTTTTTCCAATAATGATATTGAGGAAATTAGGAACATACCGACGTATCAGAAGGCCTCCACATTCAGTATTTTCTCACAGGGCCTCACATTTCTTCACCCCATATGATACTTTGGGATGTTTCGAGTAAATTTGTGTCTTTTCATTTTGATTGGCTGTTTGGGGTATATTGGTGTGATAACTGGAACATCGAACAGATACAGAAGCAAAATTGAGCCTTGCTAGTTTGGGGGTGGAATGATGAAAAGTCTTCTACTCCAATTTCAATATTTATTTGTTTTTGACGTTTACCTTTCTCTGCAGCTTCATTGCTATTCCAGGTGTGAAGGGGCAGAAAGTAAAGTGGAACTCCGCTTTGACCAATCAAATTTGATTTATAATCAAGTCATTCTGCTTATGAATGTTCTAAAAACTGTCATAAAGAAAAAAGGTCTACCTGGACATAGACTCTTTTTGAAAAATATAACTTATATATGCCCTTTAGGCATTTTCCAGAGTAATGTGGACATAAACAAATAAGGACTTAATATAACAAAAAAATGGCTTGGGTTTTAGTACCTGAGCATTGATGAGTGTAAAGAAAGCCTCTGCAGGCATGTCAGTGCCCTAAGCATTGTGTTATATTTACAAATATTAAATCACAGTTAACAGTTATCTAGAGGTATCAAATTCATAAGACTTTGCCTAATTATTTGATGTGGATATGGGGATTACAATAGGCAGATTCCTGCCATACCCCATTTCCTTTTGTGCTGGTTGTAGAAATACTTAAGGAAATAATAGTGAGATACAAGATTTTTTAAAAGCCCTGGATATGTAGCTAAATTCATATATAAATATGTATCTTCACTTACTTTATGACCCTAGAATTGTTTTCTTGGGTCTTGTTCACAGAAAAGTTACGGTAAAGATAGAAGCTACAAAAAATATAAATATCTATAGATAAAGTTTCTAGGTGGTAAATTTCTGTTTGGGAACATATTAAAGGACAGCCTGTAAGTATGTGCCTGCACACACACACACACACACACACACACACACACACACACACACACTAGATCCTTATATTAAGATATGTATTAGAATATAGCTTTAAGTAAAAGGCTGGAGAGATTGTTTTCCCTAATATCTGTTTCACTTGAAGTATCTGTCATGACTCTGGAATTCATTTTCTCATCTACTGCGCTATATTTCCCAAGGTTTCTTTTTTTTTTTTTAAAGTAATTAATTAATTAAAATTTTAAAATTTAGGTATAGTTGATTTACAATGTCGTGTTAGTTTCAGGTGTACAGCACAGTGATTCAGCTATATATATATTCTTTTTCAGATTCTTTTCCCTTATAGGTTATTACAAGATATCGAGTAGAGTTCCCTGTGCTATACAGTAGGTCCTGGTTATCTATTTTATATATAGTAGTGTGTATCTGTTACCCCCGAACTCCTAATTTAACCCCCTTCTCCCCTTTGGTAACCATAAGTTTGTTTTCTGTGTCTTTGAGTCTCTTTCTGTGGTGTAGAGAAAAAGGAACCCTCCTACACTGTTGCTGGTGGGAATGTAAATTGGTGCAGCCACTATAGAGAACAGTATGGAGGTTCCTTAAAAAACTAAAAATAGAATTACCATATGATCCAGCAATCCCACTGTTGGGCATATATCTGGAGAAAGCTATAGTTTGAAAAGACACATGCAACCCCAACGTTCATAGCAGCACTATTTACAGTAGCCAGGAGATGGAAGCAACTAAAATGTCCATTGACAGAGGAATGGATAAAGAAGATGAGGTACATATATACAATGGAATATTACTCAGCCATAAACAAGCATGAAATAATGTCATTTGCAGCAACATGAATGGACCTAGAGATTATCATACAAAGTGAAGTAAGTCAGACAAAGACAAATATCATGTGATATCACTTATACATGGAATCTAAGAAAAAAATGATACAAATGAACTTATTTACAAACCCTCCCAAGGTTTCTTGAGTGACATTTTCTGTTTAGTTTCAAACAATTTGGGCTCAAATTCTGGCTCCACAACCACTGGCTGTATGAACTTGGGAAGCTTAACTTCGCTGCCTGTCAGTTGTTGGTTGCTGGGAGGATTAAATGACTTGGTATAGTCAGCCCTAAGAAGAGTTCCTGGCATTTCATATTTTGGCTAAGTTTTAGCTATTACTTCAAAGAGAGATCGGGCTCACTGTACTTATTTCCTTTTTGTCACAATTAAAGTGTAGATTCTGGTTATAGAATGATATAATGATAACACACCATATAGCACACCAATTTACCTTAAGGGAAATTTCATTTTATGAAAAATACTATATAATTTCGCAGATAATTTGGCCAAGTTTTATCAAATTAGCATGTGATTGCATTTGTTCCTATGCCTGTTTGTGATTCTCTGAGAGCATAAAGTGTGTTGGGTAAAAGAAAGTTATATTTACATACATGTGTAGCTGCTTCATCAATATTCATATCGTCTTCGATGCTCTGCGAGATTAGCGTTCATAAAACACCAGCCTTGGCTGGATACGTCATTGCTCTCTGCTGGTAATACCCCGGAAAGAACAATTTCACAGGCATAGGCTAGCAGTTTTGTGTATAAACTGGTTCAGAGGGTATGCCTTAGTTTTCTTCAGTTTGGTGCTAATACTTACTTTGTACTGTTCCCATCGATGAAAGACCCGTTGTCATCCTTATTGAAGTATGAATACACTGTAGCTTTGTTTTTGACACGTTCTGAACGCAGAACATACTCTTTGGTTCCTTGAGAAACTATTTGAGGAGTTCTGTTCTCCCAAGCTTGTTTGCTTCCCCAGCATAATCCAATAGGGGTCTGGTCACTCTCCAGGAGCTCTGGAAAAGGCCAGCAGACAAACTGAGTAGTTCGCATTTCAGTAGAGATTTTTGCTTCTGCTTTGTGTTTTCACCATTTGCATTCAATTTAGCCACCTAAAAATTGCCAGTCTTCTGTTTATGTTGTGACTTAGGTACAGAGTTGCACATGTGCTCTAGAGCAAGACATCCACTCATTGAGATATCTTTGAAATGAAGACTTTAACTGAATTCATATGTGCCTATTTTCAGTAATCATATGCAGCTGAAATAACTTATGCTGTAAAGCACAAGATATGTACAATATTAGTATTTTCCTTGCAGTTAGCTACCATTTCTATTTTTCAGCTTCATCTTTCATAGAAATTAAATAGTTATGGCCATACTAACTTACACTGAGCTCTCGTGCTCTCTTCCAAAATGCCTCTTCTCAGCTCTTCATTTCTTGTCCACTTCCTTTCATCCCTCTGAATAGTTTTACTTCATCTTCTGGCCTTTACTAGTGGAGATTTATTGCTTGGCCAATTATGTTTTCCTTTGCCTTGGTGCACCTATGGTGTGCTGGGACTAAGGTATGAATAACTATAGAACCATATTGATTATGACTAAATATTGATGTTATGTAACTTGCATTATATTTCCTCCAATTTTTTTTTTCATTCTCTATGGACCATACAGTAAAGTGAAGTGGAAAGGTGAAACAGTTATTCACACAAAATATAGGCTTTTATAAAGCCATTATATTATGGGAAAGGAAGAATTATGGACTGTATAAAAGAGTTTAATTATATACATTGATCAAATATACCAGATAGTTATTCAAATTCTCACTCAATTTTTATTGCATGGAAACCTGATTAATGGTATACTTTTCAGTTTATTATTATTTTAAGAAATATAATAGAAATACAGACTAAGGAGAAATGATTTCTCCAAGTAGAATGGCCCAAAGGTGAGTTGAGTAAAATTTTTACCCCAGAATGTTTTTTCCACATAGAAGAATCCCAGAGAATCAAACAAAAGCTCACAGAACTGTTTAGAGAGTTCAATAACATTACTAGATATAAAGATATCGTTTTAAAGTCAATAGATTTTTCAGGCCACTAGTAATACCTAAAATATAAACTATGAAGAACAAAATTCTGAGAACAATAGTAATAATAATAATAAAGCTACAAAGTAACTAGGGATAAACCTAATAGGAAGTATGTAAGGTATGAATAAAACTGTAAAACTTTGCTGAAAAACATAAACAGTTCTGAGTCAGTTGAGGTTGGCTATAAAGTTAATGTTGTAAATGTTCATCTTTGCCAGTTAATTTGTATTTCAATCCAAGCCTAACCGAAATTTGGAAAAAAAAAAAAAAAATCAATAGGTAGGAAAGCTTTGCAAAATAACATTGAAAGCAATAGTAATTTCCAAAAAGGTGTCGTAATTAAAACATGTGTTTTTGTCTTCAGAAATGGACCCCAGCACATAGAGAAGCTTAGAGTATGATAAAGGTAGAGAACAAACGTATGGACACCAAGGGGGGAAAGCATCTGAGGGGTGGTGGTGGTGGGATGAACTGGGAGATTGGGATTGACATGTATACACTAATATGTATAAAATGGATGACTAATAAGAACCTGCTGTATAAAAAAAATAAATAAAAATCAAAAAAAATAAAATGACAAAAAATTAAAATTAAGAGGAAATAAATGGTTAAATTAAAGGGTTTGGAAA
This sequence comes from Orcinus orca, assembly GCF_937001465.1. Taxonomy (NCBI): domain Eukaryota; kingdom Metazoa; phylum Chordata; class Mammalia; order Artiodactyla; family Delphinidae; genus Orcinus; species Orcinus orca. The sequence goes on from NC_064562.1 coordinate 3,898,279, forward strand.
ATTGAATATTTATGTGGAAACAAAGTTGGAGTTCTCCCTTGCATAAAATCCAAATATTCATATTAGAAGAATTTATTATAAAAAGGATAATTATGAAATCAAAGATAAAAAATATTTTGAAAATCTTAGGATGAGAAATCCTTACTACACAAGACACAAAATCTAGGAGTCATCAAAGAAAAGACTGAGAATTTGGTTACAAATGTCATTATAAACAAAGTAAAAGATGAAAGGAAAAGGAAGAAAAACTATGAACTTAACATATGAAGAGGATTAAACATAAAATTTAAATGGCAAGCTAATAGGAAAAAATGTGCAAAATACAGGGATAGTTAAGAAAGGAAAATATAAAAATAGATGCACTTTCTTACAAATAATGATGGAAACCCAAATTTTTCTGTTTACCAGTAAGAAGTACATTGGCTAAAAGTACAAGCTCTGAGGTCAGGCTGCCTGGGTTTGACACCCCCTCTATCATTTTCTAGAGTTGTTATCTTAGAAAATTACTTATTTTCAAGTTTTGTCATCTGTAAAATGAGGATATATTAGGATATTCTGAATTTTAAAAGAGTTAATACATGAAAAAGAAACTTGAGTAATGCCTTCTACCACAAGTGTACAAAAATATGTTGTCATTATTAAAGCAACAATGAAATGCTATTTTTATGCGTTCCATTGGTAAAAGTTAAAAGGTGAAACATATCCCCTCTGAGTGAAGAACACAAAAAAGAAAAAAAAAAAGGAATTGATTTTATTTTGATGGGGTGTGAATTGGTACACTATATTTGGGTGATAATTTGATAGCAAGAACATTTTACCCAGTATTACCTTTAAGCAAGCATTTCCAATTTTAATAATCTGTTCTGCAGAAATACTAGCACAAGTGCACAAAGTTGCACGTACTGACATGTTTGCTTCAGCCTTGTTTGCAGGAGTGAAAATTCATGACAGTCTATGTATACCAAGTTAGGGAATGTTAATGAAGTGATGATACATCCAAGCCAGGGAATACTAAGTAGTGGTTTAAAAGACTGAACCAAGTCCCTACCAGCAATTTCTCTGTCAAATGTCAAAGCGAGTCACAAGACAATTGCCCTATGGTCTCATTAATCAAAAACATAATACAAACTGAAACAAACAAAGAAAATAAACTCTAATTGGAGCTACAAATGTGGACATGTACCAGCCAAATGGCTGCCAGCAGGGGTTGCTTCTGGGAAACGTAGAGAGTGAAGGGAGATGATAACCTTTTAATGAATATACTTTTCAAATTTGTGTGAGTTTATTCTTGCTGTTTTTGAGTTACACACATTTCATTTATGTTATTAAGATAAATGGATAGATTGGGAGTTTGGGATTGACATGCACACACTGCTATATTTAAAAAAGATAACCAACAAGGACCTACTATATAGCCCTGGGAACTCTGCTCAATACTCTGTAATAACCTTACTGGGAAAAGAATTTGTAAAAGAATAGATACATGTGTATGTATAACTGATTCACTTTGCTGTGCACCTGAAACTAGCCCAACACTGTAAATCAGCTGTAGTCCAATATAAAATAAAAGTTAAAAAAAGATAGATCGGAGGGCCAGAACATCAGTAAGTTACTAATCCTTTCTAGAGGGAACTCTTCACACCATCAGCTCTATCCTTGTTCCTCTTATCGATGGGGGTGTATCAGTGAAGCAGGCGGAGCCTTTGCACACCATCAGAGCCAAATGCCATGCTTACTCACCAAGGCCTAGATCCTAATTGTGCCAGGACCAATGCACTGAAAGTTGAGTCCACTGTGCTGACGTTAATTCCTCCAGGGACTTAGCACTGTGGGGATTTTCAGAGTGTTTCTTAGTACATTTATAAAATTGCTCATTATATGACGTTCAAAAATGTTTCCTCTTTTAATACAGTAAGTCCCCTACATACGAACCTTCAAGTTGAGAACTTTCAAAGATGTGAACGTGAGTTTGCACGTCCAGTCACATAAGTTAGTTCACGTGTCTGGTGTACATTGTCACGTGCCTGCAGCCTCTGCAAGTGGTTGTGCCTTTGTGTACTTTTCTGTATGGACTGTGTAGAGTACAGTAGCACAGTATCTTTATTTCAAGATCAGGATGTCTGGAAGCAAGTGTAAAAGCAGCGGTGAAGTGGCTGGTACTGCTAAGAAGCACCGGGAATTGGAGGCCCAGAGAAAGGATGAAGAGAGACAAGAGGAAGAGAAGCAACCGAAGAACTGAAGAGATTCACGACACAGAAAATGGCAAGGGGATTTTCTTCATTTGAGGAGGCACTGTTAGTTTTTGAGGCACAGGACCTGAAGGTAGAAAGGTACACGAAGGTCGCAGCATCTGTTCTGCATGCAATCCAGTGCTACCATGTTATCTATGATGAGAAAAAAAGCGCTACTACCCAGACATCACTGGATCGTTTTTTCAAGAGGGTAGATAGAACTGAATCCAGCAAGGAACCAGAACCTGTGCCGTCAGCGTCAGGTGTGAGTGACATTGCAGCTTTCCCTCCGTCTCCTGTTGCTGACGATTCTTCAGCTCTACCATCTCCCACCCGCCTCCCTCCTCCAGTCAGTAAGTCTTCTTGTCTGTTCACTCGATGCTAGCCTGGATGCCAGCTGTTGTGCTGTACTACTGTACTTTTCAAGGTGCTTTACTGTAAGATTAAAAATGTTTTCTATTTTTTTGTGTTGTTTTTTGTGTATTATTTGTGTGAAAAGTATTATAAACCTATTCCAGTACAGTACTAGATAGCCGATTGTGTTAGTTGGGTCCCTAGGCTAACTTTGCTGGACTTACGAACAAATTGGACTTATGAACGTGCTCTCGGAACGGAACTCGGTCGTATGTAGGGGACTTACTATAAACGTATATGGGTTAATGCATAAGTGCTGAGGCATTATAGGTAGAAATCCTGTTGCTTACCAACAAATAAGCTGAGCAAGAAGGTTCATAAAAGCCTCAGAAACTCTGAGCCATTCACAGCCAAGAGGGTTATCAGATCCAATGTGAGAGCGTGCAGACAAATAAGGCTATAAAGCGCAGGCATTTTTTGTCACGTGACTCAAAAAAATTAAGTAGAAATCTTCTCATTTTTCAATTTTAAAAATTTTCAATTTTTAAGAAGTGTTTGTATTCAATTATTTTTCAATCATATTTTTAAACATAGGTTTTGATCACAAAAGTCAACACGTTTATTTGTGCTGAAATATCATCAAATCTGTATCTGGTAAAAATAAGGTCCTTCGATTTTGTACATTTTAATTGCAATCAGGTAGTAGAATTTTTTCAACCATCACGATCAAGAGTGGCTGTGGGGCTGAGGGTGTCCCTGGTACGCTAAAGGTACAGGTAAACATGAAGTAGAAAAGTTAAAAAAAATAAAAAGAAGAGGAAAGCTGACAAGTGGAAAGGAGAAAAATTTAAAAAGAAGGAAGAGAAAAAGGAGAAAAGACTAATGAAACATGCAGAAAATGGTAGAATTCGTCTGAGAAAATGTATTGCATCTCCCACACTCATTTTCCATGAGTAAGGATGTGATGAATAATAAACACACATCACCTGACATGTTGTATAATTTCCCTCTTTGAAGTCTGTCCACACGGGCCCAAGTTTGAGCTGCAGGAGACCTCTGAGGGCACTGAGACGTTTGAAAGCTGCAGTCTTCCAGAAGCACAGAGCTGGCTGGTGTCATCACTGGATTTGGAAGCCAGGCCTCCAGACATTGCGGCCGGCACCCTTTACCCACCACACTCAAGTTGGATCAGAGCATGCAGTGCCCATAACTTACCCAGAGCTTAAGTCAGGCAAGGACTTTCAGAGGATAGAACTATGTGTATTTATGAGGAGGATATACGCGTCCAGGGGATGAAGAATGGCACTACCTTTTGTGAAACAGCGTGTTACCTAAGCAGAGGTGATTCTCTTTCATTTGCGCGTCCAGAGCCCATCGTTAAAATCCACTTGCGAGTTATTGCCTATAGCTGCCAGTTCTCCTGTTGTCTGCTTTCTCAAGATGATGGATGAAGCCAGAATAAATGTTATAGATTTTTTTCAAGTGGCATATAATGTGGGCTACGGCAATAAACTTGTGACATTTCACCCCATTCAGCAAACATGGCACGCAGGTCAGGAAGGGTAAATGTTTGTTAGAGGGGAAGAAAAATGTGTTATCACAACTTCCTAGTTCTCTGTTACTGAGCGAGGCTGCTGCATCCCATTTGGTATCTGTAGGAAAAATGGGATAAAAATGCATGCAGAGGAGAAGTGATCTCTCATAGTAATGATTTGTGGCAGGACTCTAGGGGGAGTCATCAGCGAGGCGATTTATAGAAGATGTCGTGGTGCGTGTTTATTATTCTTCACATTGCCTTTGAATCAGTGAGTGTTTCAGGCACTCCCTGCAAACTGCGCGTCTATGCCAGGAACTGTGCTGGCCTCTGGGAGACAGGAGTGGACGAGCAGAGGGTCGGCTTTTAAGGAGAGGAGCGTTTTAGGAGAGATGCTGAACAATCAGTTGCTGAGAGTGAAATCCTTCTGTCTTCTGTCACTTAATGGGAAAAGAAGGTGCCTCAGTAGATATGTAAACTTTTAAATAATAGCCTCTAATAGAGAGTATATAGTTTTACTCCATTTCATTATGAGAACAGGGTATTGATTTACTTACATTTTCCAAGAATGAGAGAATGACAGTTCTGTTTTTCCATTCTCCCAAATTTTTATATGGAAACCAAATGTTCCAAATCCCATATGTTCCAACAGTTGTATTTTCTTAAGGATTAAATGTTGCTTATGATAAGTTTTCAGGCTTGAACAATTCCATTGCATTATATAAGTAAGAAATTCGAGATTGTGAGAATCCCTGAGGATATTTTCAAGTGCAAAATATGTTACTGGATGTCTGTCCAAGACAAAGAAGTTCACTTCTTTCGTTTACATTTTTAGTTGTATCCTGCACTACTTATTTTTTCAGGCTGGTAACATCACCTCACTTGGTACAACTTCTTCACATATAAAATGTATTTTGAAAGTTTAAAATAATTAAATTTCACCAAGATTCCAAAGATTGTCTTCTCAGACTCATACTGGTGGGTTTTTTTTTTCCCGTTATAGGAAATGATAGGCTAAATTTCTTGCAGTCTGATAGTTGAGGAAGAAAATATTGTTATGGTTTCAGAAATACCCCAGAAATGAAATTTCATTATAAAAACTGTTTTATTTCTTTGTTATACAGTTAGTTGAGATCATGCATTCATTCAACAAATATCTGATAACATTACTGTGAGAATTCCTGAATTGGGTATTGCAGAGGATACACAAATCATTACGGTTGGATTTGTTGTCATTAACCTATTTATTTAATGATTTATATTTTCCCCAGCACTTCTCTCTGTATTATCGAATTTAAACTTTCCAGAATCCCTGCAAGGAAGGCAGGATAGGAATCAACATCCTCATTCACTAGATTAGGGACCTCGGGCACAGGCTCAGTGTCTCTTCCGCTGGGTGACTAGAGAAGGATGGAGCTGGGCTTCTGCGTCGGGTGTTCTTATCCTGTTCTCACACTGACCACTACTCTCAAGAAGCTCACAGATCACCGACCCTGCCCCCCCGCCACATACACATACTAAATATACTGTGTTTCATGCCATAACGGAGGTAAGGGCAGAGTGCTGATGGTGATACGATTCAGGGAAAATCATATTCGGTTGATGGTAAGAAGGACACTTTTCTTGGAAGAATTGCTATTTTATTACATGACATTTGCCAAGTACCTCATCTGTGCCAAATACGGGATAGGCTATGCAGTTAGAGATAAATAACACTTCGTTCTCTGCTTTCAGTTAGCCCAGAGTTCTAGGGCACTGTTGGAGCTTATTTTTTCTTTCATGCAGCCCCATCCCAAGTTAAATAGGTGAGTAACATTATTATCTTCCTTTATAGTTGGCTGAGCTGAGACAGAGTGAAATATGTAACTTGCCCAAGTGAGTCAAACTGGATAACAGCAAAGCAGGATCCAACCCCTGGTTATTGTCAATTTTCACCACTACAACTGCTCCATCTAAGGTCAAAGCCCAAGATCCTTGGATACAGAATAATAACTTTTCTACGATATTTAACATTTGAGATCAAAGTTATAGGATTTTAAACAATGTAAAACTGTGATATTTTATGCATTTCTTTCCCGTTTCTTTTTTTGTTCTAGAAAACTCACACTTGAGGTCTTAAAAGAATTAATCATTATAATTAAAAATCATACTAGCAAAGAAATAAATATGAAATGATCATGAAAATACATGATTTAAAAATTAATCATAGGGGCTTCCTTGCAGTGGTTGAGAATCCGCCTGCCAATGCAGGGGACACAGGTTTGAGCCCTGGTCCGGGAAAATCCCATATGCCACAGAGCAACGAAGCCTGTGCACTACAACTACTGAGCCTGCGCTCTAGAGCCCACGAGCCACAACTACTGAGCCCGCGTGCCTAGAGCCCATGCACCACAACAAAGAGTAGCCCCCGCTCGCTGCAACTAGAGAAAGCCCACGCTCAGCAACGAAGACCCAAAGCAGCCAAAAATAAATAAGTAAATGCATTAAAAAAATAAAAAAATCAATCATACGCAGTATATTTACAGTATATATTTGTACTATATATACACACACACTATATAGTATATTTGCTACATAATAATATACAATACATTTACAGTATATCTTTTCTCAGTAAATAAATAGATAAAGGGAGACAATTGTAGTGGTTCAGGTTTGGGAAACATTTGCACAGGAAAATGGAATTTGGCCTTTAAGATGAGACCATTAAGAGATAGAATGTAAAAAAAAGAAGGAAAACAGTTTGAAGATGATCCTGGAAGAACGCCTTTTATGTGGTGTTTCAGGAAGACTCGTACGACAAGAGCATGAATTGCAGGAAGGTGATAGAGGAAGTGGGGAAGAAACCAAGAGAAAGAAAATGAAGGCACGGATGCAAGAGACACTTAAGAAGTGTACCACACAAGCTGTATATAAGTAGAGACCTTACCTGGCACGCTTAAAAGCTGTCTCCCCATACCCAGAACAGTAACCTTGGAGGTTCTTAAAAACACGTGATTAATGTGGAATGAGTGTCATAGCACAAAACAGAGATGGCTATAGGCTCCATGATCAGGACAAGGGGAGTAATGAATTAATTATTCTGAAATATCAAAAATCAGTGATGGCGAGTGTTACGGTGCCATGAGCAGAAAGGAAAAAAAAATCAATACGAAGACATGGTTTGTAGGATAATGTTTTCAGGGTTTTCTTTCCTTTTTGTATGGAATTAGTTGGAATGATACAGAGTTAGAAGTTCTCCAGTGGGTGGCACGGGAGGGTGAGGGGTTGAAGTTAAGCTGTCAACTCCAGCTAAGGCTGTACTATATGAGGTTGAGGTCAAGATGGCAGAAGGGGTGGGAGGACGTGGAGCTCAACTCCTCCCACAGACACATCAGAAATATACCTACTGGGCTTCCCTGGTGGCGCAGTGGTTGGGAGTCCGCCTGCCGATGCAGGGGACACGGGTTCATGCCCCGGTCCAGGAGGATCCCACATGCCGCAGAACGGCTGGGCCCTTGAGCCATGGCTGCTGAGCCTGCGTGTCTGGAGCCTGTGCTCCTCAACGGGAGAGGCCACAAGAGTGAGAGGCCCGCGTACCGCCAAAAAAAAATCAATGGATCATTGGAGAAATCAAAGGAGATCAGAAAATACCTTGAGGCAAATGAAAATGTAAGCACATCACAAAATCTAGGGTCTGCAGCGAAAGCATTTCTAAGAGGGACGTTTATAGTGATGTAGGCCTGCTTTAAGAAACAAGAAAAATCTCAAATAAACAACCTAATCTACCATCTAAAGGAATTACAAAACGGAGAGCAATAAATGCCCAAAGTCAGAATAAGGGAGGAAATAAGAAGGATCAGACAGGAAATAAATGAAATAGAGACAAACAAACAAACAAACAATAGAAATGAATCAACGAGTTTTTGTTTGTTTGTTTTTGGTTTTTTTTTCAGATATACAAAATTAATAAGCCTTTAGCCCGGGTCATCAAGAGAAAAAGAGCACCTAAGTAAACAAAATAAGAAATGAAAGAGGAGAAATAACATCAAATATCACAGAGATACAAAAAATCATGAGAATACTCTGTACAGTTATATGCCAACAAATTGGACAACATAGAAGAAATGGGCAAATTTCTAGAAACATACAATCTTCCAAGACTGAATCAGGAAGAAATAGGTAACCTACACAGACTGATCACTAGTAGTGAAATTGTAGTTAAAAAAATACTCCAGGCCAACAAAAGTCCAGGACTAAATGGCTTCACAGTGGGAATTCTACCAAATATATAAAGAAAAGCTAATACCTATCTATTTCAAACTACTACAAAAAATTCAAGAGGATGGAACACTCCCAAATTCATTCTATGAGGTCACCATTAATTTACCTTGATACTAAAACCAGACAAAAGCACTACAAAAAAAAATTACAGGCCAACGTCTCTAATGAATATAGATGTAAAAATCCTGAACAAAATATTAGCAAACCACACTTAACAATATATAAAAAAAGACCATACACTATGATCATGTGGAATTTATTCCAGGGATGTAAGAATGGTTTAATATCCAGAAATCAATCAATGTGATACACAACCTTAACAAAATAAAGGATAAAAATCACATGTTCATTTCAATAGACACAGGAAAAGCATTTGACAAAATTCAACGTCTATTCATGATAAAAACTTTCATCCAAATAGGTTAGAGAAAACATATCTTAACATAATAAAGGCCATTTATGACAGACGCACAGCTAGCATCATAATCAACAGCGAAATACTGAGAGCTTTTCCTCTAAAATCAGGAACAAGACAAAGATGCCCATTCTCACTACTTCTACTTAACAAAGTATTGGAAGTCCTAGCCACAGCAATCAGATAAAAAAAGAAATAAAAGGCATCCAATTGGGAAGGGAAGAAGTAAAACTGTCTCTGTTTGCAAATGATATAATACTATATGTAGAATACCCTAAAGTCTCCACCCCAACACTATGAGAACTAATAAATGAATTCATTAAAACTGCAGGATACAAGATTAATATACAGACATATGTTGCTTATCTATACACTGATAATGAACTATCAGAAAGAGAAAGCATGAACACAATCACACTGAAATCACATCAAAAAAAACCTCAAAAACTTAGGAATAAATTTAACCAAGGAGGTGAAAAATCTATACTCTGAAAACTATAAAACATTGATGAAGGAAATTGAAGATGATACAAAGAAATGGAAAGATATTTCTTGCTCTTGGATTAGAAGAATTAATATTGTTAAAATGTCCATGCTACCCAAAGCAATCTACAGACTTAATGCAATCCCAAGCAAAATACCCATGTCATATTTTACAGATCTAGAGCAAATTGTCCTAAAATTTATATGGAAGACCCCTAGTGCCAAAGCAATCTTGAGAAAAAAAGAACAAAGCTCGAGGTATCACACGTCCTGATGTCAGACTATACTACAAAGCTACAATAACCAAAACAGCATGGTACTGGCACAAAAACAGATCTGTACATCAGTGGAACAGAGTTGAGAGCCCAGCAATAAACCCACACACCTATGGTCAATTTACATATGACAAAGAAGGCAGAAATATGCAATGGAGAATGGACAGTCTCTTCAATAAGTGGTGCTGGGAAAACTGGACAGCTACATGTAAAAGAATTAAATTAGAAAAGTTACACCATATACAAAAATAAACCCCAAATGGATTAAAGATTAAACTGTAATACCTGAAACCATAAAACTCCTTGAAGAAAAACATAGACAGAACATTCTTTAATGCAAATAGTAGCAATAATTTTTTGGATCTGTCTTCCAAGGCAAAGGAAACAATAGGAAAGATAAACAAATGGGACCTAATTAAACTTAAATGTTTTTGCACATCAAAATAAACCATCAACAAAATGAAAAGACAACACACAGAATGGGAGAAAATATTTGCAAATGATATGACCGAATAGGGGTTAATATCCAAAATATATAAACAACTCATACAACTCAAAAAAACAAACAACCTGATTAAAAAATGGGCAGAAGACATACAGAAGAAGACATACAGATGGCCAATAGACACATGAAATGATGTTTAACGTCACTAATCAATGGGGAAATGCAAGTCAAACCACAATAAGATATCACCTCACAGCTGCCAGGATGTCTGTCTTTGAAAAGTCTACAAATAACAAATGGTGGTGAAGATGTGGAGAAAAGAGAACCCTCTTGCACTGTTGGTGGGAATGTAAATTGCTGCAGCCACTATGGAGAACAGTATGGAGGTTCCTCAAAATACTAAAAATAGAGCTACCATATGATCCACTCCTGGGTATATATCCAAAGAAAACGAAAACACTAATTTGAAAAGATACATGAACCCCAATGTTCATAGCAGCATTATTTACAATAGCCAATATATGGAAGCATCCTAAGTGTCCATCAACAGACAAATGGATAAATACGAAGTGGTGTATATATATCTATATATCGGAATATATAGAGATACAGATATACACGCACAATGGAATACTACTCAGCCATAAAAAAGATGGAATATTGCCATTTGCAGCAACATGGATGGACCTAGAGGGTACTATGTTTAGTGAAATGAGTCAGCCAGAGAAAGGCAAATACTGTATGTTATCACTTATATTTGGAATCTAAAAGATAAAACAAATGAATGCATAGTATAAGATGGAAACAGACTCACAGTTATAGAGAACAAACTAGTGATTACCAGTGGGGAGAGGGAAGGATGGAAGCCAAGATGGGTGTGTGGGATTAAGAGATACAAACTACTATGTATAAAGTAAACAAGCAATAAGGATATATTGTACTGTGCAAGGAAATATAGCAATTATTTTATAACTTTACATGGAGTATAATCTATAAAAATGTTGAACCGCTATGTTATACACCTGAAAGCAATCTAATATTGTAAATCAACTATACTTTAAAAAAGAGAATGTACTATATCTATCCTGTGGCATTTTCTGAACTTAACCCCATGCTTGTCACGCTGAGTGTTTACAGTATAAGTTGTTCAGTAAATAAATAGATAAAGGGAGACAGCAGAGGTGATATGAAGGTTTGGGAAGCATGCATAAAAAGTTGAACTTAACCTTGTTTAAAGGGATGAAACCTCTAAGGATAGATTTAATTTGGGATATCGGGGGAAAGAGTGAAAGGTAATTATAGGGAGAGCAAGGGCACCAAGATGATATCATTTTACTTGGTAGCCATGTGGAGAAGGAATTGGACGAGAGCGCTGCTAGTAGCAGTTGAAAGAGAGAGCATTTCTAGAAGCACGTTGTTTTTTTTTCTTTTTGGCTAGATATTTTTCTTTTAATTGAAGTACAGTTGATGGATGTATTATATAAGTTACAGGAGTACAGTACAGTAGTTCACAATTTTTTAAGGTTATACTCCACTTGTAGTTATTATAAAATATTTGCTATAGTTCCCATGTTGTACAAAATATCCTTTGTAGTTTATTTTATACCTAATAGTTTGTACCTCTTAATCTCCTGCCCCTGTATTGCTCCTCCACTGTTCCCTCTCCTCACTGGTAAACACTAGTTTGTTCTCTATATCTGTGAGCCCTCTTCTTTTTTGTTATATTCACTAGTTTGTTGTATTTTTAGATTCCACTGTAAGTGACATCATACAGTGTTTATCTTTCTCTGTCTGACTTATTTCACTTAGCATAATGCCCTCCAATTCCATTTATGTTGCTTCAAATGGCAACATTTCATTTTTCATGGCTGAGTAATATTCCGTTGTATATATATACCACAGCTTCTTTATCTGTTCATCTGATGATGGACGCTTAAGTGGCTTCCATATATTGGCAATTGTGAATAATGCTGCTATGAACAAGGTGCACGTATCTTTTTGAATGAGTGTTTTTGTTTGTTTGGGTTTTTTTTGAATATATACATAGGAGTGCAATTGCTGGATCATATGGTAGTTCTATTTTTAGTTTTTTTGAGAAGCTTCCATGTCGTTTTCCACAGCAGCTGCACCAATTTACACTCTTACCCACAGTGTATGAGGGCCCCCTTTTCTCCACGTCCTCAACAATACCTGTTATTTGCATTCTTTTTAATGATAGCCACTCTGACAGGTGTGAGGTGATATCTCATGGTGGTTTTGATCTGCATTTCCCTGACGATTGGTGATGTTGAGCCCAGCACATCAAAAAGAATAAAATACCTAAGAATAAACCACCTAAATATACTCAAAGGTGGTCCCCTTATTTCTGGCTTTCCTTTCATTTCATATCACATGATAGTCATTAAAAATTATTGCCCATCATTTATTGATTGTCTGCAATTTGCTATTCAAATCTATGTATTTTAGCAATGCTCTTATTCATTAAACAAATCTACTTTTTCTATAGACCAGAGAGGTAAAAGACCTGTACACAAAAAACTATATGACACTGATGAAAGAAGTTGAAGTCAACACAAACAGATGGAAAGATACATCGTGTTCTTGGACTGGAAGAGTTAGTATTGTTAAAATGAGCATACTACCCAAGGCAATCTGTAGGTTCAGGGCAATATCTGTCAAAATACCCATGGCGTTTTTCATAGAACGAGAACAAATAATTTTAAATTTTGTATGGAAACATAGAATCAAGTTTTTGATTAATAAATTCAAAGAGGCCAAGAAAGCTAGATCTGAGAAAAAATTATTGGGTTTAGTGACTCGGGGATCTTAAGGGAGATTTCAGTAGTAAAATTGGGGTCCCTGTTTACAAGGAGATAACGCCAGAAGTTGTGTGATGAACGATGAGAGAGATTTTCTTCGCTCTCCAGATTTTGAGCTCAGGATTGCTTGGTGATGAAGCTTTCACAAGACTTTGCACAAACTGCAAAGCACCGTTCCTGCTTAGGAAGCAGACGGTGGGTCTCACAGCAGTGAATGGCAGCTTCTAAATATAAAAAAAAGTTAAACAAAAATACATCAGGCTCTATTCTTCTCTCTTTCTACTAAATAACCCTGCAGGGTTCTTCAGACTGTATGGAGTGTGCTACGTTAGCAGCACCAATAAGCAGAATGACCTGAGAGAAAAAGATGTGACTTGGAGGCACCACGTCAGCATTGCTATTGGCTTTTATCACCTGGGCTTGTAATGAAAAGTGGAATAATCAGCAAGTTATCTACACCCAGGAGATGGTCATTTCTGCTGTTTGCCCTATAGTATCTTTTAAAAGGACCTGCTTTTGCTGAGTTTCTCAAAGTTGATATTAAATATTTAATTAAAGTTGTACTCAGTGAGAACAACCTTACATTTAGCTTAGAGTTTTAAGACATACATGCAAATCTAATACTAATTAGCATAATTATTCAGACATTTGTAATAGTGTTTCATAGGGTCATGAATCTAGAGGTGAAACTGACAGCTTTCTCCTCCTTCCTCTGCCCCCAGAGGTGACACAGAACAAGGTGACAATATATGGGGTGGGATATTATCTAACTCATTTTAGAAAGTTTTCTTTTGAAACTGTTTCCAGAGCTATGACACATGATTTGAATATTGATAGTGTTAGTAAATATTCCTTCTTTGAGGATGGGTATAAGTTAGGGAAATGACTTTGAATTTTGGAGTATTGCTGGAGAATAAGGTAGAGATGAAAAAGAGTAATTTCATTTCTAATCAAAGGAGGAGTCCTTTCAAAGTAGAGAACTAATGTTCTTGTGTCTCAGGTCAGTAGGGTCTTGTATCTGTGCTGTATTGGGGAGAAGGTCAGCATTAGCACGCGAACACGCTGATACTTGGGGGATGGAGTGTTAGGAATACAACGCTCAGATTTTCATCCTGAGATGGTCACTGCAAACTGGGTAAGCAAAATACCTTAGCTCAGGTCAGCATTCTGACTGAGTCCTGGGTGTAAACGCAATGATATCCTTATCATTTGAGGGGACAGGGAGAATGACAGACATGAGGTCAGGGTAGGTGAGCAATGCCGACCAAATGGCTGTTCATTGTGTGTGTGGTAAAGCGACACAGAGACAGATATCTAGGAAAATAGAAGCTGTAGGCAAGTGGACAATTGAATATGTGCCCTGATGAGATAACGGGCAAGGGGAAAAGGCTGAGAGGTGGCTGAGATAGTCAGGAGGGGGACGGCCATGGTTCCACAATTATGGTCATTGGAGAATTAGCTGAACTGCATGCAAAAAGGTGCCTTCTGAGTTAGGTGAATTTTCATTTCTGATGAAGTCTTGTGCAGCTCGTGCCCATGCTTGGGCCAACGCCAGGTGTTTCCAGATGGTCACGACAGCCAGGAGGCCCCTTGACAACTCACTCCAGAGTCTAGAACAAATGGGAAATGAAAGATATGGCTTCTTATTCAGACTGTGTATTCAAACAGTGGCTTCCTTTACCAGGCGATTTCACTGAGGATGGATGTGGAGGTCTCATTAATAAATCATATTGCCTGATATCCCTATAGTTTTTAGACGACATGCCAACACTTTGCAGGAAATGAAATAAAACAGACCCAGAGAGCATTTTAGAGCAACTTCTCATTTTTATACGTCCTATGGAGTCAACAATTTCTGAACAAGCTTAAGATTTAAGATATGCACATCAGGATGCATACATCCGTGCATAAAATAAGAAATCACGGCGGAGTTTGCCCAGAAGGGTTTGAACAGTGAAAGGGATTTTTCATGTAAGTCAGGAATGAGCAGAGTCAGACACATTAAAGGTGGTTTTCAACATCTGTTCTCAGATGAGGACAAAAACATAAATATGAATAAAAGTCGGGAATCTCATCTTTGCTTTATGTTAAAGTATTAGAGTAAATGTAAAGAAATACATACAGCTGTTTTCTGAGACATATTAGTCTGTTCTGTAGAAGATTGTTAGTAAAGATGTCGGTCGACCATTACACAGACATAACCTAGAAATTCCAGGAAACGTTTTATGTTAGAAAGGCAGAAGTGAGTTGAAGATTGATAAATATTTAGAGGAAAATTGAAACATCTGATGAATAAGGGCCACTCAGAGAACTGGCCAATCTGCCTTTCCTTTCATTTCATATCACATGATAGTCATTAAAAATTATTGCCCATCACTTATTGATTGTCTGCAATTGGCTATTCAAATCTATGTATTTTAGCAATGCTCTTATTCATTAAACAAATCTACTTTTTCTATAGACCATTTATTTTTGTGAGTAAAATAAAATGAAATATGATAGTATTGGCCTTATCCTTTAAATGAGATTTAATAAATTTACAAGGTTGCCTGGTATTATGTTTTGGGCTGTTAGATTATGTCACTGGAGAGCTGACTTTCATGTTTTGGATCGAAATGAACTTTGAGATTTAAAGATATCAGCTATTCATTCCCTCAAAGCATGTGGTTGACCTGACTTGGTTGTCTTAAGCGCTGTGGCATGTGTGGTTTGTATTGTGCATTGCAGGGTTTATTCTTGGACAAAGCAACCCTTACTTCTCAGAGAGATAGGATCAAATTTGTGTTTCAAAAAATTATTCTGGTTATATTGTGGAGAAGTGAATGGAAGGGGCATAATTGGTTGAAGGAGGAAAGTTGGGTAGGTATTCCAATAATCCGAGTTAGGGACACAATATTATCCGTTAGTTAAGAGTGTGGACTCTGAATCTGCCTGTCTGGGTTTGAATACAGCATCTCTTACTAGCTGTCTGACTTTGGGTAAGTCACTTAATCTCCCTATGTTTCAATTTTCCTATCAGTAATTTGGGAATAATCATCTTTCCTACCTCGAGGGTTAGCATAAGAAATAAATGAGTTCATGTACCATGGCAGGCCACAAGGCAAGCCCAAGATACATGGTATATGCTATCAGTGAACTGGGATGGTTGGTATGGAGAGAGAAATAAGGGGACCACCTTTGAGTATGTTTAGGTATTAGAATGACCATGACTTAGTGATGGTCTGACTGTGGCGGAGGGATTGGGAGAAGGTCCTTCACTGAAATACAAGTACTGGTAGAGAACAAGGGATTGTGGGAGTGATGGGGACTTCCAAATAGAATATTGTCTTTTTTTTTTTTTTTTAAAGAATGATGATTCTATGCCAAAGTATTTTGATAATATTCTTTGTGTTGCATGGAGTAGAACACATGGGATGAGTTAAGTCCGTGGGAAAGCTTAAAAAAATAGGAGTTCTGAGCTTCACACAATTGCTCCTTGACTGCGTTTCTCAAGGTGAGAGATGTCCCTTTTGGGTGACATGTTTCTGTGTGTGGTACCAGCCCTGCATCCATCTTCTCTTAAAGAGGTTTTGCTCAGCATTAGAACTTTTCATGAGCGCGCCGATCTTGTATATAAAAGCGTTATTAGCACGATAAAGCCTTTAAAAATATCAGATAATACAAGGAATGAGTTATTATGTATAAATCCCAGGTAATTGCAGTTTGTTCTTTATAACTAATGATTTTTACTTGTATTCTTTTTTTTATGGGGCTGTCCTAAAATATGTTTATACTTACATGGCTTGTTAAATAAGAATGTGTATATATTCTTTTTTTTCTTCCAGTTTTATTGAGTTATAATTGACATACAGCACTGTATAAGTTTAAGGCATGAAGCATAATGATTTGACTTACATACATCATGAAATGATCATCACAATAAGTTTAGTGAACATTCATCTCATATAGATACAAAATAAAAGAAAAATTCAAAAATTTTTCTTTGTGATGAGAAGTCTTAGGGTTTACTTTCTTAACTACTCTCATATATAACATTCAGCAGTGTTAATTACATTTATCACGCGGTACATTACATCCCTAGTACTTATTTATCATGTAGAACTGGAATTTCGTACCTTTTGACTACCTTCATCCAGTTTCTTCTCCCCCAGCCTTCACCTCTGATAACTACAAATCTGATCTCTTTTTCTATGAGTTTGCTTGTTGGTTTTTTTAAAAATTTTATGTTATTTATTTTTTTATACAGCAGGTTCTTATTAGTCATCCTTTATACACATCAGTGTTGTTTTTGAAGTGTAAGTGACCAACAGCACTCTGTTAGTTCCTGGTGCACAACACAATGATTCGTTATTTCTGTATATTACAAAATGATCACCAAGGTAGGTCTAGTTACTGTTTGTCACCATACACAGTATTAATGACTATATTCCCCACAACGGAGGTTTCATTCCCGTGACTGATTTATTCTGAAACTGGAAGTTTGTCCTTCTCCAGCTCCCTCACCTGTTTCACTCACCCCCTCACCTCCTCTCTGGTGACCATCTGTTCGTCCTCTGTATTTATGACTCCGTTTCTGTTTTGGTACGTTTATTCTTTTTTGTCCGTTTTTTAGAATCCGCATAGAAATAAAAGCATACACGATTTGCCTTCTCTGTCTGACTTATTTCACTTAGCACAGTATCCTTTAGGTCTGTCCAAGAGTTTTTTCTTTTTATACCTGAGTAATATTCCCTTGTGTACATACACTGCGTCTTCTTTACCCAGTCATCTATTGATGGGCACTTAGGTTGCTTCCATGCCTTGGCTATTGTGAGTAATGCTGCTATGAACATTAGGGTGCATTATTAGTGGGTTTTTTATTCTTCAGAAAAATACCCAGAAGTGGAGTTGCTGGATTGTACGGTAGTTCTATTTTTAATTTTTTGAGGAACCTCTGTAATGTTTTCCATAGTGGCTGCACCAATTTCCATTTCCACCGACAGTACATGAGGGTTCCCCTTTCTCCATATCTTGCCAACATGTGTTATTTGTTGTCTTTTGGATGACAGCCGTTCTAATGTGTGAGGTGATGGCGCGTTGCGGTTTTGATTTGCATTTCCCTGATGATTATTGATGTGGAACATCTTTTCATGTATGTGTTGGCCATCTGTATGTCTTCTTGGGAAAAGTGTCTGTTCAGGTCCTCTGCCCATTTTTTAATTGGGTTGTTTTTGTTTTTGAAGTTGAGTTGTACGAATTATTTGTACATATTGGATATTAACCCCATATCAGATGTAGGATTTGAAAATCTCCTCCCCCATTCAGTAGGCTGCCTTTTCAAACTTGTTGACAGTTTCTGTCACTGTGGAAAAGCTCTTAAGTTTCATGTAGTCCCATAGCCAGAATTATTTTTTAATGCTTTATAATTCTTTGAATTCCTCAAGTGGGGTGTTAAGTAAATAAGCGCTCAAAAATTTGATGAATTATTGATATCAACTCTCTGTATTTTTCAATACGTTGATTCTTTTGTATTTTATGCAAAAGGGCATTTACTTTCAAGCAAATGCATGTGATTTATCCTTTCTGTTTCCCCTGTTCTTCTAGTCTGCTCCCAGTTTTCAAGAGGAGTATATGCAATTTTTGGATTTTATGACAAGAAGTCTGTAAACACCATCACGTCATTCTGTGGGACGCTCCATGTATCCTTCATCACTCCCAGCTTCCCGACAGATGGTACCCATCCATTTGTCATTCAGATGCGACCAGACCTCAAAGGAGCACTTCTCAGCTTGATTGAGTACTACCAATGGGACAAGTTTGCATACCTCTATGACAGTGACAGAGGTAAGTGACACTATCCTTCTCCCTTTGCAATGGGTCAGATTCAGTGCCCACACTTGATACTTCCGTGTGACTTTATAGGGCTGTGTAAGTGTGTTGAAGTCCAAGGGTAACTTGGCTTAATTATGCTGTGTAAATGAGAGATGCAATTCAAAACCGGGGTAACATATTTAGAGTAAAACAAACAAGCAAAAACGTTGTGGATGTACCATTTACAGAGATAGCTTGTGTTCACACAACGCCCGAATGTTCAGTTGTAAGGCACAAAGCACTTTCTGGTGCCAGCAGCTAAGACCCTAGGATGACTATATTCCCAGTCCAGGGTCAGTGAAGTGACGGCCTTGAAAATTGGTTTAAGTAAGAGTTGAATAAATCTATAAATAAGAACGTCTACAGAAATGTATAGACATTAAATATTTCCACATGCAAAGATTTTATCAGGCAGGGACAGTTGTTATTAACCCTGCTTTAGAATGAGATCCCTGAATCTCAGAGAAGTTGATTTTTTCATGAGCCACCCACGCGTGGTTCAGCTGAACTCAGGTCTTTTGACAGCAGACCTGTGCTTTGTCACAGCTCTTCTACAGCTATTTACGAGGAGACGCTTTGGATTAGATAGAGTCTTGCCTCATTTTACTAGTTTTTATTTCAGGGGTAAGGGTCCTTCCTTTGTGTTTCCCGCATCATTTGTGGTGAAGTTTGGTATTAGCGGACCTGATTGACTTACGTGTCATAGAATTTCAGATATTTCTAACCATTCCTGGGGCTGTGATTCAGCTTCAGTGGGTCTGTGTACTTTGTAACATCGAATGAACATTTTGTGCACATGAACGTAGATGATTTTTCTCGAGAGAGTATCCACCCACAGACGCAAAAGTATTGACAACCACCATTGCCAGAGTACCTAATAGATACCAGCCCGTCCACAAAGCAACTTGCTTTAAATGTTCAAGTGAAAACCAGAAGCCTCTTTCTACCAGGAGAGGGCACCTTGCTTACCTGCGAGGGCGGCCAAGCGGGGAGCCAGCTGCCAGCCCTCTGCCACGATCAGTCTGGAGACATTGGCTACAGCAATCACAGCCTAGCATGCTCCAGCCTGGTGTCTGATTCCCTGTCCCGGCCTCCAGTCCTGAGAATGAAAAGGCTCCGTGGAAAAGCCAGTCAGAACTATAGACACTGAGAAGAAAGACTGCCAACAACTTTCCCGCTGCTCTGACAAGGGAGAGCCTTGCTATCCACATGGGGAGTGAAAAACTCAAACACAGAACAGCTGAGAGTAAATACAGATTCCGGTGTGCTGGATGGCCCTCTGCCCATCCTTCTGATAAATGAGATACAGGGCTTATCATCATCTTCCTCTTGCCCTCTGCTATGTCCTCCTTAACTCTTGTCTCCTCTTCATAGGATTTCTACCATCTAAATGTCTTTTACTTCTAGCCATTCTTCTGTGTCATTGTCATGACTCCAGGCCAGGACAGCCCCATGTGTTCATCCTTCATCTTTCCATTTCTGTACTTGTTTCTCTTCAATCCACTTTCCGTAAAGGAGCCAGAAGTTTTGAATGCTTTTATTTATTTTTAATTTAATTTTGTTTTATATGGGGGTATAGTTGACTTACAATGTTGTGTCAGTTTCAGGTGTACAGCAAAGTGATTCAGTTATAATATACATATATCCATTCTTTTTCAGATTCTTTTCCATTATAGGTTATTACAAGGTATTGAGTAGAGTTCCCTGTGCTATATAGTAGGTCTTTGTTGTTTATCTATCTTATATATAGTAGTGTGTACATGTTAATCCCAAACTCCTAATTTATCCCTCCCCTCCACCTTTCCCCTTTGGTGACCATAAGTTTGTTTTCTATGTCTGTGAGTCTGTTTCTGTTTTGTAAATAAGTACATTTGTATCATCTTTTCAGATTCCACATATAAGTGATAGCATATATTTGTCTTTCTTCGTCTGACTTACTTTGCTGAATATGATAATCTCTAGGTCCATCCGTGTTGCTGCAAATGGCATTATTTTATTCTTTTTTAGGGCTGAGTAATATTCCATTGTGTATATGTACCACATCCTCTTTATCCATTTTTCTGTTGATGGACATTTAGGTTGCTTCCATGTCCTGCATATTGTAAATAGTGCTGCAATGGATTTTGAGGTGTGTGTATCTTTTCAAATTATGGTTTCCTCTGGGTGGGAGTGCAGGATCATACGGTAGCTCTATTTTTTGAATACTTTTAAATGCTTTACTGACCACATTGCTCCTTTGCTTACTCGTTATAATGAGGATAAAACTGAAATTTCTTAACATGACTGTAAGGTGTTGTAGTATCTGGTTCCTGCCCACTTATACCACTGCCTTTCTCACTCACTAGGCTAAGCCCATCTCACGAATATTCTTTTACTTTCTCAGGTGCACCAGATTCTTTCACCTTGAATCTCTGCACAGACTTCTAAATTTTTCTCCTTCAGGTCTTAGTTTATATAACATTCCCGCAGAGGTGCATTTCGTATTGTTATCTTCTCTCGAAGCAATCTTTTCTTTCCCTACATAGTACTTATCACAAGTTATAATTAATATTGATGTTCATTCTTCCACCCAAGAAGTGAGCTCCCAGTATATTCTAGGGACTGTTTGAATCACACAGACTAAGCTTTATTCTTTTAATTTAAGATCTGGCTCTAAGCCCAGGAAGGCAATGCCCTGGCAGTTCCCACTACACCTAACTGTACCTACAGCGCTTAAGATAATGCTGGCACAGAGTTGATGTCAATAAATAGCACTAATAACTGAATGAGTTGAGCATCTGTGTATTTTAAGTTTGAGGTGGTATTAGAACCTGGATCTTGCTTGCTAAATTGAAGGATCAGAGGTGAGTTCTCTCTACTCTTTGACTAGGTGCAAGGCGGTGTTTTCACTTTAGGGACACACTGCAGCGTCACTATGGATCGGATGATGATGGATGGACTTATGTACTTGTGGAAAGAACCTGACACATCTTTAATGATTTTATGAACACTTTATGAATATTAAATGAAATTGAAATGATGCGATAATCTCCAATCATTAAATTATACAAATTGATTTGAGTCGAGTGCATCTGTGGAGAGGTCAACGTTACAGTGATAACATTAAGTAATTATATATTAAAGCCAGAACTGACATTATGGATACATTTTCAAGATATTTTCAAATGGATACTCATGTTTTAATATGAAGAGTATCACACTGGCTTTTCATCTGAATCTGTTTTCAGAGATAAATGCATAAGACTCAAAATACTGGCAAAAGACCCTTATGTAATGTTTTACTTGACTCGTGGAAATGGCATGTTTGCTCTCTGATTTTTTCTTACTAATTACAATTGTTATAGCTTTGCTGTCATATCACATTTTAAAACGTTTATTCATACATTTACCACATGAACTGTTTTTTTCCCCCTATGGTCCTTAACCCACTTCTCTTACACTTTAAGGAAGCACCTCCTTGTTTTTGTGTTACACGACTTGAGAATGAATCTGTGCCCTTACTATATTATGAGCGCTTTGAAAAATAGGCTCCGTGATTTGATCTTTCAAGTTATGTCTCCATGTGCCTCAATTTCAAAGAGTTTTGTCTGTTTTTGATATGGCACTCTTTCCAGGTCCTTGACCGTAAGGATTTGTTTTTAATAATCTTTAATTTTCTGAGAGTCTAGATCAGGTAAACATGCTGTTAAATTTTAATTTCTAAATATATGAATTGATGTTCTTTTGAATAGCCCAAACATGAGAATGGCTGTCCAACATTCTGCACTGAATACAAGCTAGATGAAAAGGACGCAGTTTTTCTATGCTGCTTCTTTGCACTGGTTTTAACTAGGACTGCCAATGAAACCTTTCCCGATTCCAGCTATCCATCCAAAGGCCGAGCAGCAAGTCCAGGAGACTACATCCCACTTGTAGACAAGGGAAGACATGGATGCGTCCTGATCTTTGTATAGGCTTTTGACTATTTCAGGTTTACCGGTGAGAGGATTGCTGAAACTGTTCACCTGGTGCCGTGTGACCCTTTAGGAATGCTGGTGTCTTCTCTTTATCCCAGTCATGTGGCAGCAGCCTGGCACTCCTCAATGGATAACCCAACACCCTTCCTAAAAGTTCCGGAGAGAGGAGGTAGATGGCAGGGAGAGTAGGTAGATGGATTCTCAACACCTTGGAGATATAGAATCATGGGGTTGCCTATGTTACTCCATTCAATATAGGTTTGTCTTTGGAGTCACATGTACTACATTTGAACCAGGACTTAATCAAAATGTGGTTTTTATTTATTGCGTCAGTGTTCATAAGGTAAGGTCATACATTTCTGTAGACAGTTGGTAAAACCAGAACTAATGCTTTTATAACTCGGTTTTAACTTTGAACCACACTATTCGTCCCCTGAAGGAAAGGCACATGGATTCCAGTTCAAAAAAGGCATCATGCCTGGAATAAAAATGCTTCCAGATTATAAATTGCTTTTATGATGTTCCTGAGAAAGTCAGTGAGGGAAATATATGTTAATCTAATCTGGCCTAGACGTGCTGCTGTGATTTAGTGATCATAAAGTATTAATTTCTGTGCCTGAAAGATGAATAAGGGCTATGAATTTTAAATGGAACAAAAAATATTTTCAAGAAGAAAGACATGGTCTGAGTGAAATATACCTATATGCAGTAGTCACTTTTAATTCCACCTATTAACGTGCAAACTGAGGCATTAGACTCCACCTGTTTCAGGGCTGAAGGTTTTTCTGTAATTTTGTCACAGGCTTAGGAGCAGTAGCTTAAGATGCGACTGTGAACAACTGATGGTTCTTGGAGAGAGTTTTAGGGAGAGTGTCAGCTTATAAATAGGGTGTACAGCTGTAACTAGTCCAGCAACAATTAGGCACTCGAAGAAGTAACATAATACAGAAGTAAGTAGCAGTACTTTAGCTAGTCTTTATTTTATCCAGAAGTCTGAGCATTTAGTAGAGTGTAGAACTTAATTTTATACTCCTGTCATATTCTTGAGGTTTTTTTTTTTTTTCTTTTGCGGTACGCGGGCCTCTCACTGTTGTGGCCTCTCCCGTTGTGGAGCACAGGCTCCGGATGCGCAGGCTCAGCGGCCATGGCTCACGGGCCCAGCCACTCCGCGGCATGTGGGATCCTCCCGGACCGGGGCGCAAACCTGCGTCCCCTGCAATGGCAGGCGGACTCTCAACCACTGCGCCACCAGGGAAGCCCTTCTTGAGGTTTTTCAGAATATATTTTAAATATATTTCTTAGGAAGAGCAGTTAATTTTCCAATTTTTTTTTCTATTTGTAGATGAACAACGGTATATCTCAAGTTCTCTTTGTCATAAGCAATAAAATAATAAGAAATTAAACCAGGATTTAAGTGTCCTGATTTAGTGTTACAGATATTAGAGTTGAATAACCAGCTACTAATGTTTTTAAACAAACCAATACTTACATAGAATTCCCAGTGTCCATACAAGTTTATATTCTGAATTAAGGGATGAGTGTATTTATAAAGATACTTCTAAACTAGTTTGTGTGGAAGGGAAAGAGGTAATACTTTCTCTCCTAATTGGAATATGTTACCAAGAGGCTAAGAGCATCAGTTTGTGTTGTGTATGAATAATTTAATTTCACCTTACTATTTGTGATGTGCATTTTCAGTGATTTTTTTAAATTTTAAAATGATCTATTAATTTTAAACTAACCAGACATAATAGAAAACTCTTAGTTATAGGAAAGGGGCAGATCAAGTTGAGAAAGTATTTGAGAGAGTCCGTTGCTACTTCCAAAAATAAAACAAATCGGAGAATATTGATTAATAAGCATGGGACAGCAGTCTTTTCAAAATGTGAGACAGGTCATGCCATGGTTGGTGAATTATTTCTGGCTGTCCTTAGGAGATAACTGAATAATATTCAGTGTCTTCTGATGAAGCTAAATTCATCGTCTGATTACGTACCACTTGGGCAGTTTAGCATCTTAATAAATGGATGTATTTTTTTTTAGGTTTCATAGGTTACACAATATTAATTCTAAGAGTTTTCATAACAGAATCCACACCAACTGTGAGTTATTTTTTGATACATAAAATGGATGAGTTTGAATCAGCTCTTTCTTTAAATGCATTTTATTGATTTTATATATATATATCCTCTCCATATTTTGGACGAAGTGAACTGCCAATACATGTTAAGTTAGAAATATCACTTGAGATTCATGTACACATTGGCATTTATATTTAAAATTTCTTGTTATATGTGTTAAAGGATAGGACAGAATGTCAAGAGCATCACCACTTGAAACTTTAACTTAGTATGTGGTTAAGTTCATAGTTAAATGAAAGCAACATGAAATGATTGATTACCTAGAAGAAAGGAAGCTCACGTATAAGTGCTGAATGGTAATATGTAGTATGTAGAACACCACCCATGGATGTGTTGTTTTAAAGAGGTGACAAGGAAGAGTCGCATCATGACTGGAACGTGGCGAAGTAGGACCTTTGACAGTGAAAAAGGTTTAGAAAATTAGCTTTTTTTCCTACTTGGAAAAAAAACTGAATAAACTTAATAAGTGTTTTCAAGCACGTTGATAGCTGTTGCGTCGATCATGATGATCAACTTTGGTTCTGTCTTCACTGATGATGAAAAACGGGAAAAGGACTTGGAATGCATCCTGGAAGGATTTAATTTACTTACAGTGAACGGAAATCATAGGTGATCTGTGAAGTTTTTAAAAGAAGTTTTATCATTAATAGATTTTTGACAATGGCATGTGGTCTCTGTTTAAGTTATCCCGTGAGTAATTCTTGAGTACCCTGTATTTTTTGTTACAAGACTGGATGGAGGAAACTAATTTTGTTGTTTTGCCCAAAAAAACCCCACAAAATTCATTTCAAGTTTAATTTATCGTTCAACTTTTCAGTTTGAAATAAAAGTAAATTATTTTCAATTTTCATTATGAAATATTTAAAATAACAACATGGACAGAATAATGTGTCCTGAAGAAGACCTGAAAGGACACTTAAGCCAGCTTTATTAGTGAAGGGTAAGAGGAAACTTGCTTTATCTCTATCCTGCTCCTGACAATTATTATTATTTATTTATTTTTAAAAATTTATTTATTTTATTTTTGGCTGTGTTGGGTCTTTGTTTCTGTGCGAGGGCTTTCTCTAGTTGCGGCAAGCGGGGGCCACTCTTCATTGTGGTGTGCGGGCCTCTCACTATTGCGGCCTCTCTTGTTGTGGAGCACAGGTTCCAGACCCGCAGGCTCAGTAGTTGTGGCTCACAGGCCTAGTTGCTCCGCGGCATGTGGGATCCTCCCAGACCAGGGCTCGAACCCGTGTCCCCTGTATTGGCAGGCAGATTCTCAACCCCTGCCTCACCAGGGAAGCCCCTGACCATTATTTTGAGGCAAATAACTGACATCCTATTATTTCAGCTGTAAATATTTCAGTTTATATTTTGAAAGAACAATTCTCTTGGTTTAAATATAACTACAATATCATTATCATATATAGACAAGTTAACAGTAATTCATTACTAGCAGCATCTGTTTTTTTTTTCACAGTTTGTTTGAATCAGGATAAAAGTGAGGTCCACATATCCAGTTGGTTAACATATCTCTTTAGGCTTTTATAAGGTAATGTAGAGCTTCCCACAGTCTGGACTTTGATTAACATATTACTCTTTGCCATATATTCGTTATAAAAGGGTAATTAGATCTAGATCCTTGCTGAGATTCACGTTCACTTCTTGGCATGAATCTTTCATAGGTGGTGTTGAGTATCCCCATTTGAAGGCACGTAACTTCTACGCATCTCTCTTTTTGTTTTGTTAGCGGCAGTTAACAGTTCTTGCCTTGATTCATTAATTCACAAGGTGTTACAAGATTGGTTGTAATTCTGAATCTATATTCGTTCCTCATTTATTAGCTGGAGTTTTTCCAAAAAACCCATCCCTTAATGAACTATTACCCTGAGTAGAGTTCATATAGGAAAGGTGGGAAAACGCTTGTTTCTTTACCTTTATTTACCAGTTTTCAAAATAATAGCTTGTCTCCTTAGCATCCATCAAAGGCAATCAGATATTTTTCTTAAATATCATTACTAATCTATGGATTAGAAAATGTATGTATTTAAGCCTTCTGCAGTTATTATTTTTATTGCTATTCCAACTGCGTCATCTCTGTTTAAAGTGATTCTCATCAAATTTGCTCCTGGGTCTTTTGACACGAGGCTGATAGTTTTGGAGAGCTTCCTGCTTTGGGGGGCCACAAGGTGCTCTAGGCTCATCTTATATACCCTTGGCAATATGGAATCAATGAGAATTTTAATGATATTTTCCAGGCTCAGGTAATTTTCAACAACATTTAGAATACGCATATTTTTTTGCTGTGATAAATAGATTTCAATAAAGTTTAGAACATGAATTAAGCTTCTAGAGTCATGTGTTCACATTAGGGAAACCCCAGATTTTATGGGTAAAAAGGGTCCAATATTCTTGTCTTTCTGCAATAAAGAAGATGATGTGATGAGTCCTGAATTCTTTTAGGAGCCTTGATTTTTGTTGTTCATTAAGCTCTTCATAGAAATGATGAATTTGGGTTGGCTGTGAAGAGTTGAAGTGACATGGAAGACAAGTCTATATACTAGCTTTCCAAGTGCTAAACTGCAGCATTAACCTTAGGAAAGATGTTCCCAAGTTGTTTTCCCTCCCAGTCCTACATATGAGGCAATGTGTGACCAATTAAAAACAAAAATACAATTTTCGATATGACCTAAGTCGTATGATGCTATAAACAAAGTTACTAATGACGAGTAAAGTGGTCTCACATTTGGGAAGTTAAGTAAGTGTAACCAGTGCGTACTAGAAAACTAACTGCTACCATGTGGTTAATAGGTGAACATTTAATTTCTACAGGATTAGTCCCAGTAACAAAAATGATATAACAGAGGCTGAGGGAAAAAAATAAATAAATAACAACAACTGCCGACCAGAAAACGATAGGAGGAAATCGAGCAGCTTCAGAGATGACTGGTTTTCAGACTCGCATAGACCCACCTAGATTCATCTCACTGAAAATAGACTCACCGTCTTCAGGATAATAATGTGAAATGATAGTGTGTCATATATAAAGAAATATTTTTTTCTATTCTATACAAGAAAGAATGGATGTCCTTTGATTTCATTAAAACCAGAGGTAGGGAATTTCCTGGCGGTCCAGTTAGGACTGGGCGTTTTCACTGCGGAGGGCACGGGGTCAATTCCTGGTTGGGGAACCAACATCCCTCAAGCTGCACGGTGTGGCCAAACAAACAAAACCCCCCAAACCCCAGAGGTATTAAAACACCACACTTTGGTAATGTCCAAAAGAAAACAGCTGAGAAGCCCGAATGAAGGGGGTACAGTTTTCCCAGGTAGAGGAAAGAGCTCTGGATGCGAAGTGGCAACGAGCGGGTGTTGCGAAGGATCGTAGCTGTCGCTCTTCAGAGGCGTCAGCATCCCTTCGTTGCAGAAAAGTAGCAGCCTTCCAGATGCGTGTCAGTTTCGCAGCGCGCTTCTCCGTTAGTCGAGCCTTGCCGTCAGCCCCCCTGTCTCTCTGCTTTCCTAGGCTTGTCCACCCTGCAGGCGGTGCTGGATTCCGCTGCCGAAAAGAAGTGGCAAGTGACTGCTATCAACGTGGGGAACATCAACAATGACAAGAAAGATGAGACCTACCGCTCGCTCTTCCAGGATCTGGAGCTAAAGAAGGAGCGTCGGGTCATCCTGGACTGTGAGCGGGACAAAGTCAACGACATCGTGGACCAGGTGGGCTCCTGTCTGTTTCCTAGGGCGCCCAATCGAGCGCGTGCGTGCAGCCTCGGCGTTTGCAGGGAGCGTTTCGGGGCGGTGCTTGAGCAGCAGGTTGTTTCCCCAGGGCCCGTGGAGGACCCGGCAAGGATCAGCAGTGACCTTCTCCCTGGCTTCACTCAGCAAGAGCAGGGCGTCCCCAGTAGTGCTGGCACATCACAGGAACCATTACCTGTATGCAATATACAGGTCCTGATCGTGTGGTCTATCGTGTTGTCCTAAATTTTGATATTTTGAAGTGGAAATTTAAAATTCAATTCTTTTGAGCTGTTAAGAGAGAAAGAAATGGGCAGGCATGAAGTGAAAATAAGTCTGGGTCCTAAGGGAAAAGTGAGTAATTCATGGATTCTTCGGCAAGACGTGGAGTACTTCAAACATTAGGATATAGTGTGGTGTGCTAAACCTGGATTGTTGTCTGAGTGGACTTTGGTCTTCAGAAAAAGCATGTATTTATTTTTCCAAGAAGTAATTTTTTTCCTCCTAAGTAGGTAGGTTTTGTGTCACTGTGAAACTATTAATCTATGAAAAAAAATATGTAGGAGTGATATATGCAGTCCTTGCTGCTTGAAAAGTAAACTAGATGTATTGATTTGCATTATTTTAAAGAATAATATGATACCAGAGATATCTGTGCTCACCACATCACCTTGCTTCCTTTTAAGATCTTTCAGGATGGGACGGCCATGCAGTGATTTCCACACGATAGAAATAAAATCCACTATGTTATGCAGGTAGGGTAGGTGACCAGAGCTGGTGCTAAAAAGCATCAAGATTTACTGCCTAAGGCCTCCTCCACTGGTTTCTGCTTCTTTTCCAGCTGAAAATGTACATTTATAATATTTTCCTTGGAATAATTATATATATGTTATATGTTTATGTATGTCACTTACATACACAAATGTATGTATATAAAATTATTCCTTGGAATAATATAGGATTGGAGGAAAACTACACAATTAAGTATGCATATCTTGGCCCTTCTTAGGCTTTGAGGAGAAAATTAGATTCACTAATCTGTAAAACAAAGCATTGTGCAAACATAAACCTTGATGAACCCTTAATTGTTATAGAATAATACAGGGCCTAAGATATACAAAATGGATCTCTTATGAAATATTGAATAACTGAATAAAACTGGCTTGTTATGACAACAAACTAAATGTTTTATATCAGAGAGGTCAACATTTCAGTAGAACAGTCTTGATTCTTGTCTCCAGAGAGGAAGCTGGGATTGTCTTTAACCCGAAGGCCTCTGTTCAAATGGGAGCCCAACAACTCATTTGAATTTCAGAGGAGGTTCTCATTAAAACTGAATTTTGATAATAGTTGTTAGTCTTTGTTTTAAAAATTTAGGTATTCATGACTCATAATAATACAAGTTGCTGAAAGCCTATATGAAAATAATTATTTCCAAAACTAGAAGAGAGAAACTACAAAAGAAACTGGGACTATATGGAATGGAATTTTTTTTAATCTTTTTTTGTAAACTTTTTATTTTATATTGGAGTATAGTTGATTAGAAATGTTGTGATAGTTTCAGGTGTACAGCAAAGTGATTCAGTTATGTATATACATGTATCTATCATTTTTCAAATAACTTTCCCATTTAGGTGGTTACATAACACTGAGCAGAGTTCCCTGTACTATACAGTAGGTCTTTGTTGGTTATCCATTTTACTTTTTTAATAGATCTTTAATGGAGTATAATTGCTTCACAGTACTGTGTTAGTTTCTGTCGTACAACAAAGCGAATCAGCCATATGCATACACATGTCCTCATATCCCCTCCCTCTTGAGCCTCCCTCCCACCCTCCCTATCCCACCCCTCTAGGTGCTCACAAAGCACTGAGCTGATCTCCTTGTGCTATGCGGCTGCTTCCCACTAGCTAAATATTTTACATTCGGTAGTGTATGTCGATGCTACTCTCATTTTGCCCCAGCTTCGCCCTCCCACCCCATCTCATCAAGACCATTCTCTAGGTCTACCTCTTTATTTCTGCCCTGCAACTAGGTTCATCAGTACCATTTTTTTTTTTTTTTTTTTAGATTCCATATATATGTGTTAGCATATGGTATTTGTTTTTCTCTTTCTGACTTACTTCACTCTGTATGACAGACTCTAGGTCCATCCACCTCACTACAAATAACTCAATTTTGTTTCTTTTCATGGCTGAGTAATATTGCATTGTGTATATGTGCCACATCTTTATCCATTCATCTGTCGATGGACACTTAGGTTGCTTCCATGTCCTGGCTATTGTAAACAGTGCTGCAGTGAACATTGTGGTACATGACTCTTTGAATTATGGTTTTCTCAGGGTATATGCCCAGTAGTGGGATTGCTGGGTCATATGGTAGTTCTATTTTTAGTTTTTTAAGGAATTTCCGTACTGTTCTCCATAGTGGCTGTATCAATTTACATTCCCACCAACAGTGCAGGAGGGTTCCCTTTTCTCCACACCCTCTCCAGCATTTATTGTTTGTAAATTTTTTGATAATGGCCATTCTCACTGGCATGAGGTGATACTTCATTGTAGTTTTGATTTGCATTTCTCTGATAATTAACAATGGTGAACATCTTTTCACGTGCCTCGTGGCCATCTGTATGTCTTCTTTGGAGAAATGTCTATTTAGGTCTTCTGCCCATTTTTTGATTGGGTTGCTTGTTTTGATGATATTAAGCTGCATGAGTGGAATGGAATTTTTTAAAAATTTATTTTATTGAAGCATAGTTGATTTACAATGTTGTGTTAATTTCTACTGTACTGCAAAGTGACTCAGATATATATATATATATACACATATATATATATATGCAGACACACATATATACATTCTTTTTTATATTCTTTTCCATTATGATTTATCACAGGATATTGAATATAGTTCCCTATGATATACAGTAGGACCTTGTTGTTTATCCATTCTTTATACAATAGTTTGCATCTGCTAATCCCAAACTCTCAATCCTTCCCTCCCCTAACCCCTTCTCCCCCTTGGTAACCATAAGTCTGTTCTCTATGTCTATGAGTCTGTTTCTGTTTCATAGATATGTTCATTTGTGTCATATTTTAGATTCCACATATAAGTGATATTATACGATATTTGTCTTTCTCTGTCTGACTTGCTTCACTTTGTATGATAATCTCTAGGTCCATCCATGTTGCTGCAAATGGCATTATTTCATGGAATGAAATTTTTTGTAGCAAATATATGATCGTGATTAAATAAATGTCCATATGGACATCCATTCAAAATGTACACAGTATTTTGCACATATATTTTATTTGAATGTATTATGTGAGTGTGTGGATTTATTGAGGACATTGTATGTATCTGGAATGAGGGATGCCAAGAAAGGTAAGGGTCTTGACTTTACCTTCTGAATTCATTGTTTAAAGGGAAGGAAAATGTACACACACAATAAACACTGCTGTATTACAAGTTGTAAAGCAATGTGGTCTAAGAGCATGCAGGAGGAAGTACCTGTCTTAACAGGGGTGGGAAGATGTATGAATGGGTCACACATGGGTACCACTTGGCTGGCTGGCTTGGATTCCTCCAGTTGTTTGTTCAGTGAATTTCCCTGAGTGTCTGATGCTTACCAGACAGGCACTGCAGGAGATCCAAGATGTAGTGTTAAACAAAACAGGCATGCCCATCAAGGTGAATAGCCATGATGTTTCCTAGTTACATTAATATGCAGTTATAGTAATGGTAATACTATGAATGAACAGAACAGGATGTTATGAGAAAAAAAATTGCAGAAAAAATAATTTCAATTGGGAGATCATGGTAGGCCTTCAAGGAATAGAGTTTACCAGGCAGAAAGTGGGGTTGAGGTACATTTCAAGAAAAGGAAACACTATTGACTTACTCACTCTGTCAAGAGAATGGAGATGAGATGAAACTTTATATTCATCATTGCTTAAAGTTAGAAATATAATTAAACGCTGTTAGTCTATGAGTATTTTATCATTCAATAAAACTTTAGAGACACTTATTTCTAGTTGTAATTAGGTGGGGAAAGGACTCAGACGTCAAAAACACTTAGAAATTAACATAAATTTACTACTGTTAATGCAATACTAATGGCTCCATAAAGCAAAGATATGATGGTATGGCTGATACTAATTCTTAGAGAGAAGTAAGGCTAGACCATTCTTCATATTTCTCCTTTTTCTCAATGAACACTAAACTCAACTACTTCTACTTCTGGTAGCACCATTAATACTGTGTTTTTTCTGAATTCCCAGAAGGAAAACATGCACGATTATGAAAGTAGAATGACCAATAAGCACAATCAACAGATGCCAGTAGGAAATATGAGGGGCATGACCGTCTCAGTTCAGCTGATGCTAATTAATATATTTTTCATTCAGGAGGACATCTTTCTTCAAAATTCTCCCTTCAACACAGAGTATTCATTTTCTTGGAAAAGGCAATTTAGTTGTGTTACAAAAAATAAGTTAAAAAATAAGATAAGCCTAACTGCCTTCCAAATTTGTGACCATGTTAGACTATCAAAGTAACATATGGTGGAATCCCTCTAGGATCTGGCCCTCCCCTTGCTCTTTGACTGAATGTGTTGCTTTGGAGCATCTGACTTTGCCTGGGATGAAGGAGGGAAGTCTTCTAGGAGGTAACACTGGGCTGAGATTCACTGTGCCTTAAGAGACAAAGGGTATGGTGTGGAGGGAACTTTCCAAGCAGAGGAAACAGGATCTATGAAAGCCCTGAGGTGATGGAAAGAAGCTCTTTTTGCACAAAGAAACAAAAAGAGGGCCACGTGGCTCTAGTATAGAGAGTGAGAAGGTGGGCCTGAGCTTCACAGTGTGTGAAGGATTTCGTACATTACGCTAATAAAAGCAATGGGAAGCCGCCAAAACAGTTCAGTAAGGGAGGGAATCTAACCTTTTCCATTTTTAATAATAGTTAATCCTTTCCGTTAGTGTGACTATTTTCTTAAAAATAGAAATTACATTTGAGTATCTCAGTACCAGGACTGCAGCGTGGCCATTTTACCTACTTCCCTTTATAAGTGATAGAGATCAGTGAGAGTCCAGGTGATACAATAATGTCCAAAACTGTTGGGAGCATTGCCAAATGACTACTTGTGCCATGATTTTTGACTTAGATTTGTGGAGAGAAATTAGCTTCTCTGACATTTTGCTGCCTTAAACGAGAAATAACAATGTTCATTTGAACTAGACTATAAGTATTTCAAGATTCTTAAGATTGGAATTTTATTTTATAGATCTATATAACAATTCTGTTATATGCTTATTAATATTCTTTTAAAACCCATGTACTGCTATAAACTCTGTGTTTATCTTTGAATGTAGATTGTGAATATAAAATCTCAGATGCTGGGTTCAGCTGTCTATGTTTCACTGAAAAGAAAAAAAATAGCTTTTGTAGGAATAAAATTATGACTTATTAGGGATTCAACACGTTTTTGATTTCACATTTCTTAAAATATTGAAACCTTATTTTCACTATTAACGAAACCAAGGTAATCACTTTTGTTTAGTTATTGACTTCTTGAAAGATAATATTTATAAAGCACTAAAATGTATGGTTACTTTTTTCTGAGAGAAATATTATCTGAATTTGATAATTATATTTTATCAAATACGACTCATTGTAGACTATCAAGAAACACAGTAGATAAAATTTATTTTCTGAATCAGGTCATAACAGAAGTAATTTTACATTTATATTACTTACATTTGTTTCTTTATCTTTGTTAGGTTATTACCATTGGAAAACACGTTAAAGGGTACCATTACATCATTGCAAATCTGGTAGGTGAATTAATGATATTTATTATTTTAATAGACATGCCTGTTAATTCAAAAACATTTTATGGCCAGCATTTATCAGTGGTATCTTAAAAAACATATTTTGATTATATCAATCAATTAGAAGTGACAATATTTTTCTGAATTTGTTACACTTTAGATTTACTTTGCATTTCATATTTTCTAATCAATTTCCTATTGTTATAAATGATGTGAGAAATTATAGAACAATATTTGACAAGCTTATACTTTGTGTTAAAGGTATATTTTAACTAAGGGAAAATTTTCAAAAAGATATAAAATTTAAGTGTCCACATTTCCCCTTGTTTCTCACTGTCACCGTAATTATAAACTTTACCCATTTCTTTAAAGTTCTTAGTATCTATAATATTTGAAATGCACATTTGTGAGAATATGTCTTGGTGCAAAATAAAGCCTGGAAATATCCAGAATATTTATATATTGTGTATTATTTATGTCTGATCTGCTACTTACTGTATAAGCAACACAATGAAAATTGAATAGCTGATCACTTTTTCATTGAGCTTCCCTCAAATTAAGATTATACTGAAACATTCCCGTGATTAATTGTATCTCCCTTCTTAAGTATGATCAAAGGCAATTTAGAACGACCACTAGAAATTTATTTTTTCAAAATAGTTTTTAGATCGGCATTAATGTGAGCTTGAGGCTCCCCTGCTGCAAAGGTCTACGTTCTTCAAACAAGTATGATTCTGCACAATTGAGGGCTCCGTCTCCCCAGCCTCAGAAAAAAAGGTGATTAAAAGAGTGACAAAAGCAGAGAATGAGTGTATTCTCAGTAGCATTATAGGACTGTGAAAATTTCCTATTTATACAGATGAGGATTTATGATGTCGCTTGTGGAATATTAGATTGTTATGTCACAAGACATTATTTCCAGTAGTCACGGAGAGATTTAAAAACCCCACAACCTTACAAGTGATAAATATTGTTTTCACTAGAAAGTGGCACCAGTGATAAAGAATATTCAATCTCAAACCTACATATATTGAGAGAAGTTGGTTGTTCAAGATAAAATTTCTGTTTGGCAATGAAATGGCTCATCACTATAATAATTTTTTAGAACTTACCCTTATAATATGGCTTATAGATCCTAAATGAGTCCCGACCAGAGCAGCGAGAGTTAAAATAAGTGAAGCTCTGTAATCAGGCGTTCCAGAACCACATTCTGTGCAGGGAACAGCCTGGCCAGTCAGTCCCTGTGTGACCTGTGCCATTGATGAACAGCACAGAGCCACACCGAAAGCTGTGATCTTTAAAAATGTCCAGATGGAGAAGGTTATATTGGGACATTGAGAAATAATGGCAGAAGGAGGTCATCAATTTGAGAGTTGATATTAGATGTTGTGAAAAAGGAAACGTGTGTTGACCAATGTAAAAAGGTTCAAAAATAAAAGCAAGTTCTTGCTGCTGTCATGCTGCTATAGGGAGAAATCTACATAACATTTTATCTGAATTCAAGTTGTGT
This sequence comes from Orcinus orca, assembly GCF_937001465.1. Classification (NCBI taxonomy): domain Eukaryota; kingdom Metazoa; phylum Chordata; class Mammalia; order Artiodactyla; family Delphinidae; genus Orcinus; species Orcinus orca. Next base: position 3,934,103 of record NC_064562.1, read on the forward strand.
TTTTCCTTCTCTGAATACTTGGTATCCTCGCCATATGGAATTTCTAGTGAATCAGTAAATTCAAAGAATCTGTAGAGTGCTGCAGTTTCTGAGAATCTCTAGGGCACTTGAAAATTTCAGTGCCATTTAAAATTGGAGAATGCCATCCAAAGTTGAAGGGCTTTCATCTTCCAAAGTCTTGGTTGGGAATGTCCCTTTTTCCATGTCCAGTGGCTAATGGGTGTTAAAGGAGGTGGTTGTAAAAGATAGAAAAATCCTCAGATACTGTTAGTGACTTATTTCTTCAGAAATTGCTGAATGCTAGATTAGGCTCCCCAAACACAGGCTATAGTTCAGTTCCTGATACGTCATTAAAGGGGATAAAGGATGAGGAAGCGGTCAGAAGGGATCCAATTCTCGTTTCTTCAGCCCTTCAGAATCAGACGAAAAGCCCTGCAATCCGCCCACCTGACTGCCTTACAGTGAGGTTCACTCATCAACCAGCCCAGCCTGTGCACACAGAAATTCCAAGAAATGTTTTGGCATCTTCCTCTTAGACAGCCAAGCATTACCAGACTTTTGAGAAAAGAGTCTTTGCCATGAGGGATGCAATACAAATAAGCAAGTACACGGAAACAAGGCAGGCAGGAATCAGGAGAAAAATGCTTCAAATTGTAAGAATATCTTCAGAGAAATAAGATAAAATATGTTATCCATAAAGAGGAGAAAAGGCTGCTATAAAAAAAATTCAAGGAACAAGAAAGAGCTCTGGGAAGTTAACTTATTTTTCGTAGAATAACTAGTAAAATTACATGAGTTTGAAGGTAAAGTTGAGAAAATCTTCCAGATTATGTGGCAAAATGACAATACAATAGAAAACGGTGTATGTGGAGAAAACTGAGGGACTCAGATGTTTAATCTAGGGGTTGCAATGTCTTATTAATAAACCTTCTAAACAGACATAGTGAAAACAGGGGCAGGAAATTATCAGAGAAACACTCAGAAAAATTTCCGGTACTAAATGACATAAATCTGCCTGTTGAGTACACACAATAATGAAAGACAAAAGGCTTCTTTCGTAAAATATCACCATGAACTTTCAGAGATAAATAGAAGATCTTAAAGTTTATGACAGGTGGGAAGCCGGAAGGAGTATGACGCAGGTCACAGACAAAAAATAATTAGAAATAATGCTGTTGTATTTTTCAGTAGAAACAGTAAGTCAGTAGAACAATGCCTTCAGATTATCAGGGTTTCAACTTCAAATGCTATACCCAGCCAAAATACCAGTCAAGTGTCAGAGAAAACAAAGGTATTTACAGACATTCAGTGTCTCAAAAAAGGTACCTCCACGTGTCTCAGGAGACTACTGAGGACTCTAGCTGAAGAAAGGGGTAAAACAGGAGAGAAAAGTGATGGAGGATACAGAGAAGCTACTCAGAAAAGAGGGGAAGGGGCATTTCAGGAGAACAGTTGCAGAGCAGATGAAAGAGGAACGATTCAGATTGCAGCGTTAAGGTGGAAGGCTCCAGGAGGCAGGGGAAAAGAGAGATGACTTGATATGTTTCAACATTTTAATTGAAAAAACTTTTACCCATATAAACATGAAAATTTTTACATGGAGCAACTGGAGAAAAAATAAGAAAGAGAAAGCTCTAGCAGTGAAAACAATGAAGCAATCATTAACATTAGAATAAAATACTATTCAAGAAGGAAAATGCAATCCAAACACGTTATTAGGCTTTGCTCTGAACAACAGAATTCTAACTGTGAAAACAGTGAACATTAAAATGGCTGAGGAGATAGATGGTTTGCTTATGAGACTTACATACTCATCTGGCACAAGTATAAACTGAAGAAGAAAATCTAACATGGGTAAGTTAGGAAAGAAGAACAAAAATGTGTCATGCAGAATTACAGAGGTAAATACACGAAAAACAAAAATTACTGAAATTGATTGTTTTGAAGCAGCTTAACTGAGGCATGCGTGGGTCAGAACAGAAAATCTATGAATTTTGTTATATACATTTTCCTCTATTTGCATTATCTGATAAAAAGAAAAAGCAAAAATATGAGCCAATAACAAATAATATTAAACTATATTTTTAATATCAACAACAAAGAAAAGGCTCTCATATTTAGGTCAAAATATTTCCAATTCTTCTGTGTGATAATAAGGAATAAGTGTGTAAGATGAAAATATTTATAATTGTGACTTTTTAAAATTGTGATTTCATCTTTCAGAGAATGTACTCCCAAATTGAGATATACTTTATGGCAGCACAAGATTTGAAAGCAGTGGAAACACTATATGATAGTTTTAGTAATGACTGAATTCATTCTAACAATGCAGTAGAAGTGGCTTTTTAAAATTTAATACATTTTATAGAAACTAAGTTTCATGCTTAAAGTGAAAATGCTTAATTGTTCTCCAATAATGACAAAGCATTTGGTACCTTCCCTTCTCATTTACAAGGTTTTTGTATCACCTGAGAGAGTGGACAGTTTAAATAGAAATAACCGTCACACAATGTTGTAGCTCTTGGAGAAGTAGCTTAATGTTTCTATCTGGTGGTGCTTTGTTGTAAATAAAACCCAGTTCTTATCCTTGGAAGATTTCTCAATAATACAGAGAACTTTTATGTAAGTATGACCAATAAACAATCATTGATTAAGGACCCGCTATGACCAGGATGAGGCTAGGTGCTAGGGAAGAATATTGGCTGTTAAAATACATGAAACATTTACTATAGGCTTTTTATCTCCCTCATGAGTTCTTTGAAATTTGTACATCCACAATGTATAGAGCTATTTGCTTAACGTTAAGTTCTATTTGGTTCTTAATAGAAAGCATGACATAAATATGTTCTCTGTCCAGGGATTTACCGATGGAGACCTATTAAAAATTCAGTTTGGAGGTGCAAACGTCTCTGGATTTCAGATAGTAGACTATGATGACTCCATGGTATCTAAGTTTATAGAGAGATGGTCAACACTGGAAGAAAAAGAATACCCTGGAGCACACACGACTACAATTAAGGTACATATCTATCAGGATCTACTTCTACCTCCATCACCATGTCTATCCCCACCTCCACCTCCATCTCCATTTCCACCTCCGCCTCCACCATCTTCACCTCCACCTTCACCTCCATCTCCATCTTCACCTCCCCTCCCCTCCCCTCCCCCCTCCCCTCCCCTCCCCCTCCCTATCCACCCTCATCTCTATCTCTATCTAACTGTGGGTGAGTAGCCTGTTCTCTGGGACACCTTAGGAAGAAGATAAAAGTCTCAATTTGTTTTCATAATTAACAAAATAAATATAATGATTTATGTAATCAAAGAAACTTTGAACGCTAAATGCCATGCACTGCTCTGTAATAAGCGCTACCCAGACTCATCTTCTATTCTCTGTGTGTCTGGACACCTTGAGGTCTTCACTGGTTTATTCAGTGTACTTTATTGTGTCTATACATACATGCATATATTTACCCCCAAATATGACATATTTCTGCTGTCGATAGGAAGGGGTTTCTTTTTCTTCTGTTCGTCACCTGATTGAGAGCAGAGATAAGAGTAAAACCAGAGGGGGGAAGAGTGAGTGAGATGAGATCATGTTCACTTTTTGAGACTAGGTTTATGAAAAATAAAAGCTGCAGAATATTGTCAAATGTATAGTGATCTGTTTATCTGTGTTATCTGTGTATTATAGTGCAGGTTGCGTAAGAACCAGTCAGGGACAGTGTCATTTCAGTTGCTCTCATAGTTATGTTCATACATCCTGGAGAAGTTTTGTTGATGTTGTTGTTTTCTGCACAAATTGTTTGGCTTTAAATTTGCTTCTGGTTGTGAGACTGGTGCTAGATAAGAATTAGAAACTTTTAAGTTTTCTCCTTTGGGGTGTGTAAATGGATCCTATTAATTCAACGTCAAATTTAGGAAAGCATCCCATAGGATGCTAAAGCTTAGCCCGGAGCTAAGTTTTTCTCTAAAGTAGGTGACTTCTCGTTTGGTGACCTTGACTGAGATTCAGCACAGATACATGTATAAAGGGCTTGAGGGCCGTGGGCCTGCCACCATTTAACAGGGCTGCTTAGAAGGGAGGGGACCCCATCCGTGTCTGTCTCCTCCTGTGTTCAGCAGGGGTCTGACTGAGGCCCACATCCGCTGGGATTGCAGGCTTCCCTGCGTCCAGATGTGCGGCCAGTGAAGTCCTCTGATGGAGCGTGCATGTGGCGTTCACCCTCAGATGGGACTGACATTCCTTTGAACACTCTGCTAGTCATCGTGGAGCCTCCCACTGCTGCTGGCTGTGAGAAGGATGAAAGCGAAAGGAGATGATTCTTTTCTCACGGAAGGCATATGGTTATTAAAGTTCACGTGCTATGCCTCAAAGCGCAAGCGATTTAGGGGATAAGAGAGCAATGCATTCTGCTAACATTTTTGCTAAGACCTAGCACCAGAGTTCACTCTGCTGGTGACCTTTCTTTGCTCCCTTCTGGCGGTAACATTTCCCTCCAGAGCGGCTCCCTTTTGGTTTCTTCTGACAAGTTTCAGAAAGATCGTGGTGGCCCTTCCTTGTGGGGCGCCGCAAAGAGCACAGGCTTAAAAGTTTAAAGACACAGCCTCGCGAGTAGGTCTGTGTCGTTATTCCCTTCTTGCCCCCAGGTTCTTCAGAACTTTTTTGTTTTATTATTCCATACATGTGTGTTAGCATATGGTATGCCGCATAGCACAGGGAGATCAGTTCAGTACTTTGTGACCACCTAGAGGAGTGGGATAGGGAGGGAGACGCAAGTGGGAAGGGATATGGGGATATATGTATACGTATAGCTGATTCACTTTGTTATACAGCAGAAACTAACCCACCATTGTAAGGTAATTATACTCCAATAAAGATGTTAAAAACAAAACAAAACAAAACACAGCCTCTTCCATGTTCTGTGTATCCCTTGAGGTAGTACAAGGACCCTGCCCCAAGGCTACACTGTTGTTTCCTGACTGCCCCTCCCTTGTCTCCGCATCCCCTCCCTTCCCTGATTAGCGGCTGTTTGAACCTACCGGTTGGAACTCAGGGACGGTCCTGGAGGCCAGATTAAAGGAGCTCAGGCCCTGCACACACCCTGGTCCTTATCAGCAACCCCGCCCTAGAACCATTGCTGTAGAACTCCTCACCAAATCCTTCCGGGTTGGGACACACAGTTTTTCAGGGCACGAGCCTGCACAAACAGCAAAGCAATAAAGCTGTTCTTTTCTGCTTCACCCTCCACCCCCGAAAAAGTAGGCTGTCAATCCCTTTTTGACCCTCGGCCCCAAAATTGAACAACATTTACAAAGACTCACTTAGCACAGCTTTGGAAACAGAGGTGCCGGTTGGAGATATATCTTATATGGTCTTTGAAGCTTGATAAAAAGTACTGAAAATCTGTGTGGAGGATGTGCCTTTGGGTGGGAGTTCATCCTAACACGGAGGCATATTGCTTATGTACTAGACAGCCGGGAACCCAATATACTTTTAAAGAATGACTCTTGCCTTTGATAATACAAAGCCTTATGGAGGATACAGACATGCCCGTAAGCAAATATAATAGAGAGTGATACATGTAGACTGTGGCAGCTCCTACACATGATTAGGACAGTACGGTAGGAAGGCTTTCCAGAAGTAGGACGCCTGAGCAGGGCTTTGCCCGTGAGCCATGCCACAGCGTAACAGGTCCAGGGAAATCGGGAGGAGTGAGGTGTCAACAGGTGTAAAGAGTAATCCCAAGACAGGACTTTCATGGTTGTTTCTGTCATGATTGTTTCACGGGCAGAGGAAAGGAAGAAAAACTAGGTAGGGAACAATATACCATTTCCTGATACAAACAAGCATATATCATCTGTCCACGGGAAAATATCTCGAATGCAGTTATCTCTTTTTACATTGTGTTTTGGGTCACGGACTGTACCGGGTATGTTGCTAGATAATTTAAATCGTAAACTTATGCTATAGGCATGAGAGCCTGTAAAAATATAATTCATTACATCAAATCCTCTCCGTGGTTAGGCATTGGAAATTATATAATTTATATCAAGTTGTGGGACTATTAAATTAATAATTATTTAAAACTTCTAGTCTTCCTTGAAAGTTAATACACCTTCCACAGCTTCCTAATTAAAATCAATCTTATTCAATAAATACAAGTAAACCTTATGTGTTTCAATATTTAACATATTTTAATAACCACCGAATATAAATTGCAAATGTTAAATTTCTTCATTCTTATATCCTGTGCCAAAAATAACTCTAGAGACTTAAAATCTGACTCTCTTTCACTAATGTGCTAATTTGGGGCAGTATTCACTTATTCATTCATCAATTCATTATACATTTTACTGAGTTTTTACTCTGCAAGCGGTCACTGTTCTAGGTGTCAGAGAAGAGACAAAGTTCCAGTCTTCAAGGGGTCGATCGTCTTCAGGCTAGAAACCAGCAATCACCTTGTATGAACTTTGGTGGAAGTTGTCTTATGGACGTGTTAATATCAACGCATTCTCAACTTCTGATTTCCACCTCTGCTCCCTCTTCATCCCCTGAAACACTATTCCTACAACAACTCTTCCCTCTCAGTTGATGGCAACCCCGTCTTTTCAGCTGTTCCTTCAGCCAAGGACTTGCAAGTGTCCCGGAGCCCTCTCTCACCCGGTGGCCCACATCCAGTCTGTCAGGAAACACTGCGCCTCTTCTGCACCCACCCTAAATCCAGCCCCCATGGCCCTGCTGCTGGGTTACTGCAACGATCTCCTAGACGGGGTTCCCTGCCTCCTGACTGACCCCTCTCTCTCCCATGCTTGTGGTCCTTTTAAAATGTAAATTACATTGTGTCCCTGCTGCTCTCCGGCCCCCCAGCCCTGTGGCCATCCATACCACAGCAGTGCAAGCCAGACTCACCCCACTGACCACGAAGCCCTCCGTGCTCCACCTTCCTCTCTCGGGCTCTCCCCTCACTCCCTCTGCTTCAGCTACAGTGGCCTTTCTGCCAGTTCTTTTTTTTTAATTTTTATTGGACTATAGCTGATGTACAATGTTGTGTTAGTGTCAGGTGCACAGAAAAGTGACTCATTTATACAGATACATAGATCCACTCTTTTTTAGGTTCTTTTCCCATATAGGTCATTACAGAGTATTGAGTAGAGTTCCCTGTGCCCTACAGCACGTTCTTACTAGTGATCTATTTTATATGTAGTAGTGTGTATATATCAATCCCAATCTCCCAGTTTATCCCCCCTGTCACTGCCTGGTAACCATAAGTTGTTTTCTACATCTGTGAATATATTTCTGTTTTATAAATAAGTTCATTTGTACCCTTTTTATAGATTCCACATATAGGTGATATGATACGGTATTTGTCCTTCTCTTTCTGACTTACTTCACTTAGTATGATAATCTCTAGGTCCATCCATGTTGCTGCAAATGGCATTATTTCATTCTTTTTTATGGCTGAGTAATATTCCATTGTATATATGTACCACATCTTCTTTATCCAGTCATCTGTCGGTGGGCACTTAGGTGGTTTCCATGTCTTCGCTGTTGTAAATAGAGCTGCTATAGACATTGGGGTGCACGTATCATTCTGCCATTTTTTAAGCACGGGAGACACGTTCTCACTTCAGAGCCTTTGCACTGGCTCTGTCCTCTTCTGGACTCTTCTGCCCTTAGCATCTGCAAGGCTAAGCCTCCTGCCCTCTGTAGCTCTTTGTTCAGTTTCCATCTCCTTAACGACCCCAGAAGCAGGTTCTCTATTTAAACTTGCAATCTCCCACCCATTAGGGTGTGTTCCATCCCCCTTCCCTGCTCCAGCTTTTTCGTATGTTTCCCTTTAATAGCTCCTAGTCTACTGTATTTATAATGAATGTATTCATTACCTTGTTAATTGTTTTCTCCATCTTGAAAGTAAGTGCCATGTGGGCAGGGAGTTTTTGTTGGTGTTTGTTTGTCCACTGGTTTTGTTTGCTCCCAGGCTCCTAGAATAAGGCCTGGCACAGAGCAGCTGTTTATTAAAGGCTTTCTGAACGAACAGTTAGAGGAAAGCAAAAGTTCTGTGGTAGCACCCTTAAGAGGCCCCTAACCCCAGTTCTAGACGTAAGAAAAGGCTTCCTTCTTTGAGGAAATCATGTGGAATTTAAAACCTGAAGGAGAGGTAGGTATTAGGAGAAAGAAGGGACAGTAACTTCCCATAGAGAAAATGAGAAATTAAAGTCTGGTGTGCAAGGAAAATGTAAATATTTCTGTCAGGCTGGAGGCTGAACAGAGGTGTTTGGGGGGAATTCTGAGAAATACTTATAAATATGCAGGCTCCAGATCTTGAGGGCCTTGTTGACCTACTAAGGAATGTTTAGTCTCATTCTGAGAGCAGCAGGGACCCCCTAGAGGACAGCCATCACCACGGTTGTGAAACAGGAAGTTAATGGGCTGCCTTGGCGACAAGAGAACTTGGTGGCAGGAGAGCTTTTAGGGCGATGCAGGAACAATGCAGACAACGGCTGTCAGTTGTCTGAATGGTGGTTGTGGTCTGAGGTGGGGGAAATAAATGGATTTGTTGCCCAGTTCTCTCCATTTCTTTAGAAATAATAATCGCAAAAATCACAACCGTGCATTTATAATGTATTAATATAAATTCAGCTGAGAGGTATTTGTGGATGGAAAACAAGACTCAGAAAAGCAGTCTCCTTCCTTCCTTCTGTCTTCTTGGTCTCTCGTCTCATGCCAGGATTTGCACAGAAGGCACAGAACAGAGATTTGCTGAAATGAAGAGGAATAAAGCGAAAACTAGGGCAACACTTTGAAAATATCGTCACAGAGAAAGAAGAAAATAAGTAATTATCATTGCTATAGGATGGGGTTTAAATTCCTGCCCTTAGCACCTGCTGTGTTCTTTTACTCAGCCGTGGCAGAAAAGTCGTGTTATTTTACGGGATGAAATAGAAAATTCTGTAGTAATCAGACCTGAACCATCGCGGCGCCTGGGTTTAAATGGGACAATTAAAGGGAGCATTTTACCTTCCTCAAGAAGATGTTGACAAAGAGGCAGATGATAGAGATGATTTGCCACTATCTCCAAACTAATTTACACACATTTCTATTTTGAGGTGGATTTTCAGGGTTCTCGGGGTCTCAACAACCTGCAAGATGTAACCATCCATTCTACCTTGTCAAGTGGCCAGTTTGAACCTAGTTTGACTTGTGTCTGCCGGGCCTGCCAGTGTCAAGGAATTCACCCCTAACACAGGACTGACATTGTGTGCCACTTAAATAATGGCTTTCCTGCAAGAATCCCATTTTACTCAGGAAAAGACTTAAAGCAGCAATTCGAACTTTCTTAATTGCTATCCTAAGAGACTTATTAGACCTGTCTGGAAATAGCATAATCTTTTTGAGTTTGGTAATTAGTGCTGTGCATTAAATAGTGCCCTGGTGGCTTCATAGAATTAATTCTGCTTCTCGAATATTTTAACTGACCAAACCCACTGCTGGCACACTCTAGTCCCCTACAACGAACATTAAAGTATTTTGACATGCAACAAAAAAGAGGCTTGACAAATTTAGTCCGTTATGTTTTGTGGTTTAAAAAGTGTGTTTATGGGCTTCCCTGGTGGCGCAGCGGTTGAGAGTCCGCCTGCCGATGCAGGGGACGCGGGTTCGTGCCCCAGTCCGGGAAGATCCCACGTGCCACGGAGCGGCTGGGCCCGTGAGCCATGGCCGCTGAGCCTGTGCGTCCGGAGCCTGTGCTCCGCGACCGGAGAGGCCACAGCAGTGAGAGGCCCGCGTACCAAAAGAAAAAAAAAAGTGTGTTTATGACTGAAATAAACCCATAAATTGAAAATTCGATATTGATAACATTACATATTTCATAAAAATTACTTGAAAAATAATTTATTAAGCTATTGCAATACATCTTACACCATGAAAAATAAAAATACATTACCACTGCTTGAATTATAATGCAGGATATCTGGGTTCATCTCGGGTCCACATTTTTTGGTCTGCAAAGGGAATAAATGTCCACGATCTCTGAGATTTCTCCCATATCTCTAATACCATGATCATGTGACATGCAAATTTAGGCATGCAAAAGCGTATGCTAACATTTCTAATTTTTGCCAAATTTATGACCCTCAAGAGGCTCCTCTGTCTCTTAAAGATTGTAGTGACTTTGAGCAGGTCACCTCCGCTGAAATCAAATCTTAACTTACCCTGGAAATATTGGTTTCGTTGTTCATAGACTACAAAGAATAAGCCACTTTCACCTGTTAGAAGGTGCCTAAGAAGTGGGGAGCATCGGGGGGAGGAACTCATGCAACGAACAAGTAAAATACCTGCCTCTAAGAAAAGCCTTTTCTCTTCTCCGGGTGAATCAAAACCAAGCACTGTGTTGATTCGAGTATCTCTTTTCTATCTTGATGAATCTGATTCGTTTTAGCTGAAAATTTGAATCCCTAAGTGAATCTAGAGTTTCGGAATGTAAAAGTCTTGGTCCTTAAGCAAGATTTTCAGCCAGGGTCAATAGCCAATCTGGCTAATTTAGGCAAAGATATGTTGTTTTTAATATATTCTTTTTACATTCAAGAGTCTTTCACCCCAGAGTATTAAAAATTATTTTTATTATTCATAGAGAATGATAAAAAAGGATGTTAATGGTGGTTTCCTGCCAGTGGAGCTGTCTTTTCCCCCTTGAAAATGTGATACAGCTTGTGTGCTTACTAAAGATGTTGAGTTTTGTTTTTGTTTTTGTTTTTTGGTACGCGGGTCCCTCACCGTTGCAGCCTCTCCCGCTGCGGAGCACAGGCTCCGGACGCGCAGGCTCAGCGGCCATGGCTCACGGGCCCAGCCGCTCCGCGGCATGTGGGATCTTCCCGGACCGGGGCGCGAACCCGTGTCCCCTGCATCGGCAGGCGGACTCTCAACCACTGCGCCACCAGGGAAGCCCAGATGTTGAGTTTTTATTAGCTTTCTAATTAAGACTTTATTTTTGTAGAGCAGGTTTAGGTTCACAGCAAAACTGGGCAGAAAGTACAGACATTTCCCGTATATCCTCTTCTCCTACACTCGCACAGCCTCCTCCAATATCAACTCCACTCACAGCGTGATTCATGTGTTAGAATTGATGAGCCTTCATCGACACGTCATAATTACCCAAGGTCTACAGTTTACCTTACTGTTCACTCTTGTTGTTATACATTTTACGGGTTTGAACAAATGGACAGTGACATGCTTTCATTAGTATAGTTTCAGACAGAGCATCTCCACTGCTCTAAAGGTGGCTTCACCTATTCGTCCTTCCCTCCCCCCAGCCCCTGGCAACCACTGTCTCCGTAGTTTTTACTGTCTCCATAGTTTTGCCTTTTCCAGAAGGTCATATAGTTGGAATTATATAGCCTGTAGCCTTTTCTGGTGGGCTCCTTTCACTTAGTCATCTGCGTTTAAAGTCCCTCGTTGTCTGCGAAGCTTGGTAGCTTGCTCTTTTGTAGCGATGATCTTATTGCATTGTCTGCATGTACCCCAGATTATCCACTCATTTATTGAAGAATATCCTGGTTGCTTCCAAGTTTTGGCAATTGGGAATGAAGCTGCTATGAGCACCCGTGTGGTGGTTTTTGAGTGGACATAGGCTTTCAGCTCCTTTGGGTAAACGCCAAGGAGTGTGATTGCTGATCCTATGGTAAGAGTCTGTTTAGTTTTGTAAGAAACAACCTGTCTGCCAAAGTAGCCATATACCATTTTGTGTTTCCACCGACAATGAGTGAGAGTTCCTGTTCCTCCAGTGATGTTTAGTCTTACTGAAGATTTTGCAGTTTTATGCAGTGAAGCTACAAAGATCACATGTCCAAAAGGCTTAGAGGAAATTAACGATGACCTTATCACAGACATGTCTTTTCCAGAGGTTAGACTTCAGTTGAATTTGAAATGAAGAGAAGTGAATAATTTTAAGTTTATAATGTATTTCATAATAATGTTTTTCTTTTCTATGGCTTTAGTTGTTTCTAGGCCATTGCCAAGAAGTTTTAAAAAAAAGACTTTCTAAAATTTTCTTATAAGCTTAGTTATTTTTCCTAGAGCTCATCATTTTTGACTATGTTGATAATTTTGTAATGGAGAAACTGAGAATTGTTATATTGTGTAAGATTCTCTAGGGAGATATCATTCTATTGATAATAATTTTAACTAAATAATTGATGCTATTTTAAAAATGATTATGGAAAAGTTATCAGTCTATAAAACTTACAGCCCAAAGTATGTTACACAAATGCTAGTTTTATGGAAAGTAATTGATGTTAAGGAAAAATTTTAAATGGTAATTAGTTTGGGCAGTGCTGACCAAACAAAGTTAAACTGGAATTGTTACTGCAGTATTTCTCAGGGCCTTTAATATGCCGACATGAGAACCATCTTCTGAACTTATTGGATCCGAGACTCTTGTAGATCAGGATGGCAGTTTTCAAAATGTTGTAAAAATAAGCTAGTTTTGAACAAGTTAGATCGTAATAAAAGGAAAAAAGAAGACAAACATGCTGGTTAATAACTTGCATTTTTAGCATATTTTTCAACTCATCCGGCTTCTCGTTTCCTGTAACTTTATGCATTTGATGTGGAATTTGCCAAATAAGGGGACCAACAGTTCCAGTGTGCCTGGGACTCCAGACTTTCTGATCCAAAACTGGGACAGGCCCAGGCAAACCAGGAAGGTCAGTCACCCTCATTACATCAACTGCCTTCACCTTTGTCACATATTTTTGTGATCCTGAGAAAAACATAACTTGTAACTTGCAGTCTTCACCTATAAAATTGGAATAAAAATATTTGTTGCATAGAGGTTTTTGTTTCTTTTCTTTTAAAGGACTTACTAGGAAACTATCCAACTCAGGTTTGGCTCGTAGCGAACTAGGTCAACCTGAATTCTTCCTTTCTCCCTCACCTTCCTTTCCAACACTACTATGACGTAGAGCAGACATTGTTCTCCTTATTTTATTGATAAGAAACTTTGGACACTGATGCTTTAGTTAACTTGCTCAAGGCAACAGAGCTGTAAATGGCAAAATCAGGACTTGAGGCAGCCCTGATAGAAATCAGAAGGTGCTGTATTCCGTGCTTTCTAAACTATACTCAGTTCAATTTCAAGTGTCAGCGAATATTTGGAAAGTGGCCATTCATAGGAAATTTTGTAATGCTTTGATGATGCTAAAGCCTAGTACTTCCTTTTTGAATGGCATTTCTTTTTCTACCTTCACACCGTGCAGGTAACATATGTTTCGGAACAGGTGCTATCATTATGAACATCCATAACATTTTATATTATAGCCCATTTATCCTCTTTGAATATTCATTAAATTTGAAATGTATATAGAACTCCTTTTCATCTCCTCTTTTTTTTTTTTTTTTTGGCTGTAAGACTACCCTTTCAGGTATCAGTAATTATAGTAACGCATTATTGAATAATATCTGATCACTATCGGGCCTAACAAACATGTTTAAAATGCGTATTTTATTTTTGAAAAATAAGTCTCAATAAAGATACATTTGAAATGGAATAAAAAGCACATTTGGAAAATGGACCATAAAAACGTTTTCCCAGATTTCTTCTTCAAGTGTGGATAGGAGTGATGGTGATATAGCATCACAGAACATAATGGTCCCCAGTGAGATATAAATTTCCAACTCAGCTGAGGGATTTCACAGAACATCAGGGCAGAGATGATGCATTTGTTTTCGAAGAAGGAGATCTTACATCACCATCATGTTCCCTTCAAATGAATTTACATCTAGTTTAGTGAATGGTAGAATAAAACTGAAATATTTAACTGTCCAATCAAAAACGTGACATATTTGTTGAGAAAAATAAATGAGCCACATATGCAGAACATGAACAAGAAGGAGGTACGGATACAGGCTCTGTTGATTTTCTCTCAGCCCCGAATTGTGTCTGTGATTGTGACTTTTAATTTACAGTGATAATAGGCTTGAGACTTGATTAGATTTGAACATTTGAAAAAGGTTGGAAGGATTTTTCTTCTTAGTGAGCTCATGCCCTGAGTCATAATGATAACACACTGCGTGGACTTAAATACTTTTAGTTCATCCAGCCTCATCTTATTTTTTAATGTAGCTCACCAACATTTATAGACCTCTGAAACATTTAGCAGATGGCTTTATAGATTTCTCATAGTAATGTGAGCAGGGTAACTGAAGGAAGAGTCTGCCTTTTAACTATAATCATTACTCTCAAATACAAACTGCAGTACAGGTTTCTGTTTAGCAGTGGATGGACTGCTGTATAAGAAAACAAACTAATTGTTTTTTTTTCCTCTAGGAGAATAGAGACAGTCATATAAGTGAGGCAGGAAAAAGCTGATGTGATATCTCCATTTCTCCAAGAAGTCTTTTCCTAAGTAGATATGACTTAAAACAATACTTTTGATATAATACAGTTTTTTTAAAAAAAGGTACATGGTTATTGTAGAATACTTGGAAAAGAAATATCATGTATGTTTCCTCCCTGTTATTCTAACCATTTTGTTTATTTTTCTTTCCTTTTTTTGTTGAAGGGATATAACCATTGTTTATTACTCTCACTTTTTGTTGAAAAAACTTTAGTTGTAATACTGTTTTTCACTTATTTTATAGCTAACATTATTTGTATTGTTACAAATTGTTATTAGTAGAACTTTTTAATGGCTACATAATACTTCCACAAGGCAGAAAGCATAGTGTATTTTTTTTTAAGAATTTTTTTTGATGTGGACCATTTTTAAAGTCTTTACTGAATTTGTTACAATATCGCTTTTGTTTAATGGTTTGGTATTTTGGCTGCAAATCATGTGGGATATTAGCTCCTCAACCAGGGATCGAACCCACACCCCCTGCACTGGAAGGAGAAGTCTTAACCACTGGACTGCCAGGGGAGTCCCAGAAAGCATGGTTTTTAAACGTTCCTTTACTCTCAGAAATCTAGGTTCCTTCTAATTGTTGCATATTACAAATGATACTGAAATGAATAGCTTGTGTGAAAATTCTCTGTATTTGAGAATATTTTCTCAGGATAAGTTCCCAGTAATTGAAAATTACATTTTCAATCCAAGAATATAAGTTGCCTAAATGGATATGTAACAGTATATTTTGCTAATATCTTGCATGTACAGTTTGAAGGAAGAGGTTGCAGATTTTGGAAAAAATAGTGATGGGTTTTATTTAGATACATCTAGTAGAGGTATTTCCAGGAAACTTAACTGCAGTCATCCAGGAGATATTCTAGATTTGTCAAGAAGGACTCACGAATAGGCCTGCAGTGACGTTGCTTAAGAAAATTTAGCAGTAAATATGAATATCTTATCACAGTTAACAGCATCAATCGCAGTTCTGCGGGCTCAAATCATTTTCTTTTTCTTCTTTCTTCTTACCAAATTTCCCATCAAATTTGATTCATTCATGGGATAAAATGAAACTGATTCAACTAAACTATTTCATGCGAAGATTAAGTGATAACTTCACATTACCATTTTTAGCATTAAAAGCTCAGAACAATTTCTGCGTGTGAGGAGAGGATAATTCGTACCACATAAATTACTTTCTCATTTGCTTTATTGTACCATCTTTCATATTAAAAATAAACAACACAGGCGTCTATCCACCACTGGACCGATTTATAACACGCTAATGATATTTTGCAATTATCTGTTTATGTATCTTTTCACTGAACTGGGAGGCAATGTGAGTCCCATAAAGATAGAATCAGTATCAAGATCTCTGGCCTTGCTTCCTCCCTTCCTTCCTCCAGCTGTGCCCTGGGCTCTGAGAATTCAGTGGTGACATAAGTTTTCTGCTTCCCTAGAGTAACTGTTCTATTGGGGAGGAGAGATGAAGTAGACAAAGAATGCATGAAGAAGATACTCAGATGCTGGTAGAGACTATGAAGGGGATGAACAAGGTCCCATGCAGGAGAGTGACTGGGTGGGCTGGGCAGGAAGGACGCTGCTGAGGAAGTCATGTTTGAGTGAATGGATGCGATTTAAAGCCATGGACTGAATGAGATCACTTCAAGAGAGCAAGGAGGGTGATGTGAAATGGAAAATTTAGAAAATCTGTCTTAACAAACGTTCTTGTGAAGGAAACAGAAAAAGATGGTGGAAATTGGAAGGAGATATGGACCTAAAAAGCAGTTATTATATCTATCGATATCTATCTATCTAATCTGTCTATTATCTATCATCGTCATCCACCTATCTATCAAATCTACCTACCTACCTATTGTTTTCTTCTTTTACTTGTGGTAGGAGATACTGGAGCAGTAGAATTGCTGATAGAGATGATCCAGTAGAGAAAAAAGGCTGATGCGGGATATTGAGAGTATAAGTGCAGAACAAAATGTCCTCAGGGGCATGAGGGGCGGAGTCAGTGTGAGGCTGGAGTGGCTGTCCTGAAGTAGGGGAGTGGCCACCTCAAGCGATGCCAGCTCAGGACGGAGACGGAGGGAAGGTGGAGCTCGGTAGTTTTCGGTGGAAAGGTCAGCTGGTTCTGTCTGTTGGCTTCTATTTTCTTGGCGACCGGGAAGGCAGGGGAGTCAGCAGGAGAGAAAGAGAAGTGTATAGAAGAGAAGATAAAAAGAAGGTATAGAATAGTCACTTTTGAGAGTGGAAGAACCAAGTTACTGAAGAAAGAGGAGGATTATTTGGAAATGTTGAGGTCCTGTTTCGGATGTGTGGTCAAAAATTTTAATGTCACAAAATCAGTGTGATATGGCATTTTCCCCCCAGCTTCACTGTACTTCTGTTACCTAAAGACTGAAAAATACTGAATAACAGAAATTTCCTCAGCAGTAATTAAAGCTCTTATGTTACAATGGGATTTATCATTATTGACAGCAGCATCAAACGTAGATCAATGGCAGTATATACACATGCCATAATAATACTTATCCAGCCCCTGACCATGCCTAGTACACATGTATTGATAGTAGATTTTTTCTGCTTCGCCCCAGGCTCCTAAAATAATCCTGCTGCCCCACTGGGATCTGAATACCATAAGCTTGTAACCAGGACTATCATAGATTATTGAAGCCTGAGGGGACCTAGAAATCATGAAGTTTGGTTGTTCTTCTAATTGAGTATCATAATCACCTAGGAGAGTTTAAAAACAAACACTCAAAAGATCACTGCAGATCTATGTGAACATCACTAGGGTGGAATTAGAGATTAAGGATCCCCCAAATGATCAGTATTCTTTCCATATTGCCAGGTGAATCTCTAATTAGACAGTAGAGAAATATTGATTTGTTAATTTCATAATTTCCCATATCACCAGGTCAGGCCATAAAGTGATCCTCTAATGAGAAACTAGTTAGAAAAACAAAAACAAAAGTGAAAACATCAACACAATTATTATGAAAAGTCTCACCTGAAATAGACGAGATGTTAATATAATTGAAAATGTTTAGAATCAAAGGGACAGTCCATAGTTCCAATATTCCATACTACTCCTCTTACATTCTTAGGTTTCTAGAGATAGAAATTGTGCCTAAATTCTTGGACCCTGATAGGTATGTATGGTGGGCAACTGGAATCTTGATTGCCAGTGTACAGGGAGCCTCTGAATTTTCTCCCATTCTTATGAAATGTGTGTGGTACTTTTCAGTATACTTCTGCTCTGACCTATGACGCCGTTCAAGTGATGACCGAAGCTTTTCGAAACCTACGGAAGCAGAGAATTGAAATCTCCCGAAGGGGGAATGCAGGAGACTGTTTGGCAAACCCAGCTGTGCCCTGGGGACAAGGGGTAGAAATAGAAAGGGCCCTCAAACAGGTCAGTCACTGAAAATGATTGTAATGTGACTTAACGATGGCCACTGCTGAATTAGTCATTCTTGTTTTATCCCTTCTGTTTTATAAAGAGGGAGTATTATTTCCTAACTACACAAAGGTAGGTTGAAGAGCAGAAACCTAATAAGTATCATTTTCTTGACTTGCATCCCGGGAGAGTCATCTGGTCAACCACTCTGTATCTGGTGGAAGTGAATTTATAATTGTGCTCCTTTCCCATTTCCTCATTAGGTGCAGGTTGAAGGTCTCTCAGGAAATATCAAGTTTGACCAGAATGGAAAAAGAATAAATTATACAATTAACATCATGGAGCTCAAAACGAATGGGCCACGGAAGGTAAATCATTAGTGAATTGAAGGCATTCTCTCTGTGTGAGGAGGTGAGTTAGTGAACCCATCACCTCATCTTCCAGAATCCTGGAGACATATATTCACATAGCTGGATTCAACAACTTCCAGAAACATATATTTTAAAATATGTTTTCTAAATAAACTCTATTTATTTCTGGTAAGTAATCCTGAAATGTAATTTTAAGATATAATAAATAAAACTGTTATACTTTTTTTTTTAGACAGAGGTAGAAAAAGAGTTTAATGAGAAGAAAAAGAACTGTTTCTGAAAGATTATGGTTCAGGAGACCAAACATAGCTGGTGCAAATGTGAATGTAACTGTTCAAGTCAACATTTTTTTTTCTTCTGTTATGGCTGAAATGCCACTGTTTGGATTTTATTTATGTTTCTGTATGATCACTCCCACACAAATTACCCTTGGAGAGTATGAAAAGTGAACACGAAGAGACAAGCCATTTCTAAGAATTGTTTTTGTTTGTTTATTTTTATAGTCTCTTTCAATTGCTATTAGATTCACGTGCATAAAAGGTACATCTCTGTTTAGAACAAGCCTAGTTAGTGTAGTGTAATTTCAGATTCAAACATGGGTTTGAAAATAACTCAGTGCTTTGCCAGTAGGAAGGTCCTATGTCCAGGTGCCCACCTTCTGTACCCTTTTGCAGATCGGGTACTGGAGCGAAGTCGACAAAATGGTTGTTACTCTCACCGAACTCCCTTCTGGAAACGATACTTCTGGGCTTGAGAATAAGACTGTGGTCGTCACTACAATTTTGGTAATTAGCTACCTATGCCTCTGTTTTACGTTCTTTTTCTTAAGAAAAATATCTGTCAACTAGAATCGCTGCTTATATTTAGGAGAATAACTGATACAGTGATGCTTCTGAATGTTTTAGTCATTCGCTGCATGCTCATTCTGTCAGAAGGACTCACAAACACAGCAACGGCACTCAGAATACGTCTTATCCTCTTCAAGACTGAACTTCGGCTCCACAGATAATTGGTAACCTGGTGCTCACATGGGTGAACACCTAGGGCAAGCCTGGAAGAGCCTTCCTTGTATTCCTCCCATGTTTGACCTTTCCACTCCCACACAATTCTGGGTCCGTTCTGTCCTTAGATTTGTTCCATGGTTTAATAATGTTGTCAACTTCTCTATATTCGTATGGAAAGGTGAACTCCTGAAAGACAAGGGTGATCTCCCTTCCTTTTAACCCCGAGTCTCAACACAGTAGTTGGCACATAGCTAGTGCTAAGTGGATGTATATTGGCTGGATGAGACAAAATTGAACTGGATCCTGAACGTCGAGGCTTTGGATAGATGGACGGCAGATGTCGATTATGACAAGAAACTGTTGGGGAAATGAAATGGAGGAATAACAGGAATAACGTGATTTTGCAGCAAAACAGTCTGATCTCGTTTTACTAAGTTGTGACGTAGTGAATTTGTGAGATTCATTATGGTAACAATATTGAGAAGAAAACATAGGTTAATAAGGGATTTGGATAAGAACATTGGTTGGCACTTGGAAAAGTCTTAATAAATGTAAGCTAGACGTTTGAGGATTTTTGCCTCAATCATGCCACTGAGAGGAGGTATCTCACTGAACCCCAAATATCCTCAGTGCCACTTTCCAGTGGAGAAAATTGGGGGGCTGGTGTTGAATCATGTTTTCATGCTTCCTTTTTATGGTGTTCACAGGGGGTTGCAACTCCCTAGCTATCCGTGTAGCGTAATTCTAGGATATTGTATCTCAAAGAGCAAGTGAGCTCTCAAGTCTGAGAGGGTAGATTCCATACATCACTATGGCAACGACTCTTTGAGTCTGGGCATCACTGATCATGGACCTGATTTCCACAAGAACCTTATCCTCGAACTCGTAGTGGCACAGGGTTTTGGGTGAATGCTGGTTCTTTGGAGTCAGGGGAGCCCTAACTTAGAATAAGAGAGTGGTGGATCCAGAGTTGACTAAAACAGATGTTAAACCACATTATTCCTCTCTCAATACTAGGATTACAAGCACTACAAGGGGACATACTAACAGTTTGTGCTTTTGAGTCTCTTGTTTACTTTGGTATGGCCAGGTGCCAGCCATGTGCATGAAATATAATGAGAGATAGATGAAGACCTTTGATCAGAAGCATTATGCTTCATTTTTTCCCAGTCGTATTTTCCACTATCTGTATTCTACAACATCTCTGGCTTACAGGTAATAATTAAACCAGAAGATTTGAGTGGATGCGAGTAGATCGGTAACACAGTTGTTTTGATCAACTAGAGCCCTTTCTTTCCATATAGGAATCTCCATATGTTATGATGAAGAAAAATCATGAAATGCTTGAAGGCAATGAGCGCTACGAGGGCTACTGTGTTGACTTGGCTGCAGAAATAGCCAAGCATTGTGGGTTCAAGTACAAGTTGACCATTGTTGGGGATGGCAAGTATGGGGCCAGGGATGCAGACACGAAAATTTGGAATGGGATGGTTGGAGAACTTGTATATGGGGTAAGTACTGCGCTTCTCAAAGGTAAAGTCATTACGTTTGAACTCTTGTTGAGAGAATGCTTGCCTTCCATGCAAAGTACCAATGTCTGAGATTGTGGGTTTCCCACATTGCTCTAGGAATGCTGTGTTATTTCCTTGTGCACGTTTGAAGATGAAGGATGAAGTTAGAAGCAAATATGCAGATGGAGACAGGCATCTCACCTGTCTTGAAGCCTATGGGCCATATGCATTGTTCAGAGATTGCCACGGCATAGAGGCAGATGTACTTATCGTAATCAAGCCAGAAGGGTGTACTCTGTATTTATAAACAGGAGGGATATTTGGGGAACTAATTGCTTTTCTTCTGTTAAGTATGTACTGGGATTCCACCAGGGAAATGATTATTCCCAGTTTCCTGATGTCCTTCCCTTCCCTTTGATCAAATAACGTAACCACGATTCCTCTCTGACCGTGACTCCTGGTTCTATTATTTTCCTTTGTTTCCCTTACAGAAAGCTGATATTGCAATTGCTCCATTAACCATCACCCTTGTGAGAGAGGAGGTGATCGATTTCTCAAAGCCCTTTATGAGCCTCGGGATATCAATCATGATCAAGAAGCCTCAGAAGTCCAAACCAGGAGTGTTTTCATTTCTTGATCCTTTAGCCTATGAGATCTGGATGTGCATTGTTTTTGCCTACATAGGGGTCAGTGTAGTTTTATTCCTGGTCAGCAGATTTAGCCCCTACGAGTGGCACACTGAGGAGTTTGAAGATGGAAGAGAAACACAAAGTAGTGAATCAACTAATGAATTTGGGATTTTTAATAGTCTCTGGTTTTCCTTGGGTGCCTTTATGCAGCAAGGATGCGATATTTCGCCAAGGTTGGTTACTCACCTGCTTCAACTTTGTGCATTTTAGGTCTCGAGTGGACATTCATGGTGTTTATGAATTCACTGTAAAGAAGTTAGCAGCCGCCGACTACCTGTCCTAGCAGCGTAAGACTCGTGAGGACAGACTCTTACCGTCGGCGTAAGCCTGTGAAATATTTGAGCAATGTTCTTTGAACGTTGATCCTATATTTCCCTGGTGAGATTATACACACCATGGAGAGGCTATAAAATGCATAAGGTTCCCATCATTCCATGCCTTCTTGGAGGGGTACCGTGTTTTTGCTGCATATTCTCATTTTACAGTCATCTGTGTTTTGCTCCACAGACCTGTATATGGGAAAATGGGCAACATTACTTACTAACTACAAAAGCGACAAAACTCCATCTGCACACATCTCATCTCTCTCTCTCTTTTTTCTTCCCCCCCATTATTAGCTCATGGAAATGACACGAGAGAGATATTTATAAAATTTGTGTTTTTTTTTAAAGGTTAGGTTGCTGGGTTAAAAAGAATGTATGATAATATATTTTCCAAGTATCTAGAAATATATAGGTGGGTAATAATGACGGCTGATTGTTACAAATGCTTGTGCCATATTGAATAGCAATACACATACAGGATGGAATAAATTCAAACATCCCTATTCTCATTATAATATTTTAATTCCTGCCCTAGAATGCCTAAATATAATGAATGTATCCCAAAACACACATTGCCCTTATTCATGTCACGTACATGACTAAGAATGATAGCCATGTCTGGTTCTTCAGAGGAATAAATCATACTTTTCCTAATGAGACTGCTTTCACATTTAAAGCCTATATGATTATCGATCTACCGGCACATTTTAATTTGGGCTCAATTACCCTCCTTTGAGTCTATGGGTATCTTAATAACTGAGGCAATGGCTTCTTAAATACTATTTCATTATTGTTAGTTTTTGAGCACTTTGGGGATAAGAAGTGATTAATTTCAAAAACCTATATGTGAAGCTCAAAATTTTGTATCTTCCGCCATCTTTTCTGTATACTACACCCATCAAGATAAAGGGAATATATCATGTATGCAGAAATTATCAACGACCTACTTCTCAGATAGCAGGGCACATTCTTATGAATTTTACGGATTTGAACAATTGTAATTCCATCAAATTCCCTGTGGCTTCTCTATGGAACTGCACTAAATTAGAACTCTATCAATGGTACTTGCATTGCATATATAGAGAGATATATAATTTTAATGTATAGCATATAATAATAATTATTACATACTATATATATATATATAATTATGACCTCTGACAAAACATATAAGATTCATAGTTTCATCTCTATAGTTGATCTGATTGAACTTAAAGGCATAAAGAGAAGTTTCTAATGATGAAGGAGGAAAATACTAACCAGATTGGAATCTCAGAGAACACTGTGGCTCATAATAATAATGAAGTGATTCATCTTTGGTAAGAAGACTCTTGAAGTATGATGTTGCCATAGTCCTGAGATATCAGGCAGTTATCCTAAGGTTCCACAAACTATGCTCTGCCTTTTGAATCAGCAGGAGAAGCATGTGAAGGTTCCTTAGGACACAGGACATATCGACCTGGGTTCCCATCGATGGACCCAGGTTTGTTTGCCCCGCTCCTCATGCACCAGGGCTCTGAAGGTTCTGGCCTCCAGTGCTTGTCTAGGAGCAGAAAACATATTGACATATAGGAGCTGGGGCACAAGGGACATTTAACAATCTGTGTTTTCCCAGGGTCCACCATGACATAGTGACATTCTAATTTTCAACAAGCCTGCTTCCTAAAATATTATCTTTTTTCTTCATTTGTGATTTCTTTCATGAGTCATGACTCACTAAACTTCCACATGTAATCATTTTTATTTCCTGGTAAGATGTATCAATTTTAGATAGCATATTTTTCCTTGTTAGCATTTTTTTGGCCACAGAATATATATCAATAGATATATACATATATATATAAGCAAAATTCACTTCATTAAAATTTTCAAGCATATGTATCTTTCACTTTATGGTATATGTGCATTTACCAATTGAACTTACTACCTAATATTGGGAAATTCAAGGAGTTTTTTAAATGAACCAAACTATCATTTTTTAGAATGCAATGATGGTAACTCTAGATTAGGAAAGAATAGAGCAGCTTAGTACCTAACAAATCTTAATAATAATGTATGAAATCCACAGATCACTTTAGAGATGCTCTTTGTATATTTTAAACGATATTTATCAACTTTTTCCAAGTAAAATATGGTATGGAACTCTATTATTTATATGAGTAGAACACATTTAAATTTTAATATAGAATGGTTTATTGAACTGAATTGGTCATTGCCTGAAATTAAGTTTAGAATACGTTAACTGTAGTTTTGTGGAGACTAGGACCAAAGAATTATGAGAGCAAAACGTTGTAAAGTTGACTCTTATTCTCCGGTTTTCTTCTTCTTTTTTTCCCCCCCAATATCCTTAAAGGATTAAAATGATTAAAAATTTTCATTCTTAAAATAATTATTTAATAGAAATTTAAAAGAAATGGCAGAATATGTGCATTTATTTGCTCCGTTAGTGCAGATACTGAGAGATGAACGTTTTATTTTTAATTAGAAAAACATTTTTGTCTGTCACCATGAAACATAATATTGAATTTGCTCCTCTGCATAAAATTTCTCAGGAACTCCAGAATCATAATTGATCCTTTGAAAACACTTACAAGTAAATAATAAATTGCTCAAGAATTTTCTGTTTTGAATAATGCACAAGTCAAATAAATTTTGGGGGTTATCTCACACACTGTAAATAAACTGGCATATTTAATTAATTTACAGCTAGAACAGAATGACTTATAAAAATGATTCTCAAATATATTACAAATAAACCTGAAATGTATAGTATCAAAAGCAATTACCATGCAATCGTTTTGTTTTAAGGGCTGTGAGTAGGCAGATACTGAATCTACCCTCTTCAGTACAGGTTACATGTCATACAATTATACCTTCCATTGTGATGGAATAAATAGTGAACATTTTGAGAGTGGCTGTGTCTACATAGGGTTTTTCCAAAATCAAAATGTATTTAATATCCTTTTCAGAATATAAGTGAGACTTGTTTAACTTTTTTCCATTCTATCATATTTGTTTCATTCTTTGCAACTCTTAGAGACTGGTAAAGGCTCTTAATTATATTATTATTATTTTTTCATTGCTTGTGTGCTCTCTCTCTTTTTCTCTTTTATTTTAGCTGCAGATGTTTTTATCTAAAAAATCTTTACTTTTAGCTTCACCCCTTTTCTTGACTGCTTGAGTAGTTTATTCTACAAATACGATCTAATAATTTGATGTAGTGTCTATGTTTCATCAAAAATATTTCTTTATATTTAGTTTAGTTTAGGAGGTTTAGTTTAGGTCATAAATTGGCACATTTTCATGATTTAAATTTTTAGAAGTGTTACCTCTTCACTGTAGAAGGTTTAATTTTTAGGCATAACAGAGTTATTAACAAAAAAGAAAAAGTTATTATACTGGTGTGTTAATACTACTCAAATACCATTATATGTAGAACCTCACCAAATCTTACCAAATAATACCCTATGTATCTCTTTCTGTATCTACATGTCTACATTTATCTACCTAGGGTTTATCTACCAGTAAATTACTGGGAATCAATTAAGCTTTTGAAAAGTATTTTAAGTAAGAATTTATGGTCACAGAAATATTGTTATTATATTTCAACTAGGAATTTACATCTTGGCAAACTTTTACATGTCTAATTTGTTCTCCTTGAGTTTTCTTTTTTTTTTTAAGCAGGAGGCACAAAAAAACAGGGTCATAGCTGTCCATGCCCTGAAGCATCAGAGTTTTATTCATTAAGAATAATATTTATTCATTAAGAATAATATTTTGTGTCATACTTTGTAGTATCACTATTTTCCATTTTAATCTTGTACTGTATCTAAAACCTATGTTTCTGCACACAAAAGAATACCTAATGAAATTTTGGACCTTTTTTGAGGGTTTTGGAACTTCATTGGCTGGATTAAAAGGAGGGTTTCTTCAGTGTTTAAAGCCATATCTGTGGTACATACTCCTTTATATTGATATTTGATTTTGCTTGTCAACATTGTTCTGAGTTTTGCTGTTGATCTTAGATTCTATTGTTCGATTACTTATGTCATGAGTAGATAAAGTAGTATGAGCATTGGATAGATTATTTGCACATTTCTTGAAATTGATTGTTACGATATTTCATACCATAAACTCTTTGGCCATGATAACTATGAAAGAATCTCAGGAATCTGAAGTTCTGCCTCTGGCTGTCTCATCAAATCTAGCAAATCTGTACTCCTTGCCCAGAAGGTTTAATCATTTCAAGTGTCATCAACTCGCAGGTATATTGAAAAGTATAAAATTAAATATTTCCCTATAAATCGATATTTGCATAATACTGCTAACTTGTTTTCTTACGAGGTCATTCATTTCGCTTTACAAATCCATTTCGTACTTGTTATCAGATCCCTGTCCGGGCGCATTGTTGGAGGAGTTTGGTGGTTCTTTACCCTGATCATAATCTCCTCCTACACGGCTAACTTAGCTGCCTTCCTGACCGTGGAGAGGATGGTATCTCCCATTGAAAGTGCGGAGGATCTCTCTAAGCAAACAGAAATTGCTTATGGAACGTTAGACTCTGGCTCCACTAAGGAATTTTTCAGGGTAAGAGATTCTGCTTCCTAACTTCCGATTTTGTTCTTGTAATTAAACTTTGTGCCCCCTTGCCCCTCCTCCCATGGTCTACATGAAAGTGCTGTGTGCAGGTAACTTCCTTCCCTGTCTCTAATTCTATTTCTGTTTTTTTTTAATTTTTATTTTATATTGGACTATAGCTGATGTACAATGTTGTGTTACTTTCAGGTGTACAGCAAAGTGATTCAGTTATACATATAATTTATTCTTTTGCAAATTCTTTTCCCATTTAGCTTATTACAGAATATTGAGTAGAGTTCCCTGTGCTATACAGTAGGTCTTTGTTGGTTGTCTATCTTATATATAGTAGAGAGTAGAGTGTATGTTAATCCCAACCTCCTAATTTATCCCACCTGCCCTTTCCCCTTTGGTAACCATAAGTTTGTTTTCTATGTCTGTTTTTAACCTTGACTTTACCCTGCTCCCTCCCCTACCGCTATACTTAGCACTATGTCTATCCTTTTGTTTGATTCCTGACTCCTTCGGAGAAAAACACTTTGTTGCTAAGAAATCTAGTTTTAAAAAAAAATTGATTGTCTTTTTGGAACAAAATTGAAGCAAAGTATAGTTAAATTTAGGTGATTATTTTTAAAAGAAAAGGATGTGGTACTTCGTTTTATGTTAAAGCATGACTTCCATCTATCTTACATAATTTACAGTTGAAAACTCACTTTCCAATCCGTTATGTTAATTCTAAGTCAGGAAACAGATTGTGTTCATATGTGGAAATTCCAAACTTTCTGTTAAACCCTCCAAGAAAAGGCTAACAAAGGCCTTCAACTTCTTGACTTTTAAAATGGGAATCATAATTACAACGTGTCTATTAAATGTATTTTAGTTTTAAAAGATCTGTGGCCTTATTATGGTCTCTGTTTATGGGCACCAGTCCAGAGGCTGATGTTGGTATAACTTTCTTTCATTATACTATTATCTCTCTATAAGAACTCATTCTATTAAAACACTTAAATATAGCAGATAAACTTTGGTATTGACATTAAGCCAAACACGGAGCATATGATGATCTCTGATAGTCCATCTTTGGGTGTGCCTAACTTTGAGTGAGATCCAGGCCAGTTTACTTCTGCATTAGGATTTAGGACTTTCAACTTCCAGTTGAAGTAGTAGACTGTAATTTGAAGACTGTCTCCTTCTGCATTGCCACTGGTCTCTTTTCCAAATAACATCAGTTGTGCTCCAGATATCACGGGAGAAAAAGTGGTGTTGTCAGACGGCTGACAACAGAAAATAACTTGGCTGTACGTGGGGTGGGCAGGACCTTGACTCTTCCACTAGGTACCGCGACGTAAGCTGAGAGCGTGGTCCATCTGTCAGCGGGTACTTTGACTTTGATGCTGCGTATGAATGTTGTAATGCAGATTTGTTACTAATGACAATTTACTGCTACTTCTGAAAATAGTTGCAATACTCTTAATATAACACAGTGCTCTAGCCTGATCATAACAGTGGACCTATTAAAATAGATTAGAATATCGCATGATTCTCAATTAGAAGTGTAGTTTGAAACATTTTTAAATTGTTTGTGTCCCGATAGGTCTTGCTTCTATTTTACTGGTATATTTTATTGGTATTCCACGCTCTTGAAGTAAATGAGCCCTGAGAATGAGGCAGAGACTTGTTAGATCATATGGTTTACTTAGTGCTCCTTATATTGACGGAAATAACCTTAATTGTTTCCAGACACTGTCTGTTGAGAGTTACTCTCGTTAGCTTGTTTGGACAACGAGAGGACCAACTGTGCTCAGCAACTGCACTTTCAGGATCTCAGAGCTTTTCAGTGTACCTGAACTCGATCATAGAAACACGCGCCTTAATCAGCGGGATGCCAAGATTTCCTGATTAGAATATGCAAATTCCCCAGGAGACAGGGTGAGAAGGCTGTGTGACTCTGGGCAAAGGATGCCGCTACTCTTGTGTTTCAGCTCAGTAACACCATGGAGACCATGGTCCCCATGTGCAGCGCACACACACACTCACACACACACACATGCACGCGTGCACACACGCTGACATATCTGTGGGGTGCCATGCGCCTATATAGGATTGTGGTGCTTTCCTTCCCTAGCATAATAGAGAAGTGATGTGAGTATTTAGGCAACCTGATAACCTTTATGCGTATAGTTTCCCAAAGCAGTTTCTTATGCGTCATCTCTGAATCTCACAGTATTTCTGTCTGATAGTTGGGGCGATCACTTTTGTTTGCATGTTGTGCGTTATTAAATTTAAGCTCGGATACATGTGAGGACTTGACCAAATTCCAGCAGATAACAAGTGTGCTGAGGACTTTTACTCCTAAAGAGTGCTTTCCGTACACTGTTTTTCCTTCCTTCCTCCGGATTTACTTTGCTGCTCTCCTGCTGTGTTTCGGTCACCTCCGTGTTGGCGTATGTCATGTTAGAGGATTATAATGGTGGAAATCCAGACAGGGCCTCACAGTTCCTCTCAATATACCTTCAGAAGGAATTGTTGATGCATGACCTTGGCTAGGTCTCAGTGCTATAGCATAGCAGTCAGCTACTCCTTATCTAGAGAAGGAAGGTGTGGGCTCAAAAGTACTTAAAAGCCACACTGTTCATTCTGTTTGTACCAGTGAAGGGAGGCTAATGGAAGAGCACACATCGCCAAAGTGAATAGGAGCATGCCTGTTAATCCCACCATTAAAACATGGCATGGCTGTGATTTGGGAAAGTATGTACAAAAGGTATGTTTCTTTAAAAGTTGGGTTAAATAAAAAGGTGCTG
The DNA here is from genome assembly GCF_937001465.1 of Orcinus orca. Classification (NCBI taxonomy): domain Eukaryota; kingdom Metazoa; phylum Chordata; class Mammalia; order Artiodactyla; family Delphinidae; genus Orcinus; species Orcinus orca. The sequence goes on from NC_064562.1 coordinate 3,963,171, forward strand.
CTAAATTGAGTAAGTTTGAATAGTTTTTCTAACTGTATTAATGTTGGATAATTGGGTACCACGGTGACAATAGCGAGGGCAATCTTAATTGTGCTTCTGACTCTCTGAGGTGTTTCCAGAGATACTCTGGCTTGCAGCAGTAGCCATCGCATCTCATACCTTTCCCCACAGAGTTTATTGCTTTAGTATATGGAAATTGAGTAACAAATTCCTTTTTGTAAAAAAAAGAATTTCTCTTATAGAGCGTTATTCTAAACGTATTGGATGAGCTGAAGCTAATTCATAGATATTATAAAGGCAAAATATAATTGATTTTCATTTTTCCCCTTAAAACCTAGGTTATATTCTACAATCTGTCTATTAGCAGTAGTCTGGTTGAATTTCTAAGCTTACGGTGGAAAGAGGCGCAAAGGAAATGCTCCTTGCTTCTGTTCCTAAAATTAACATTCACCACACACTTGGGTCGTCCTCTGTCTCAACTGTCCTCTAACCTCAGGGGCGTTTGGGGCTCCTGGAAGGTGGGTGCAGGACAGGGTGAGTGATGGGAGATTGACCATCGTGGTGCCTGATCCTCCAGGAGTGGGGATGCAGAGGGAGTGGGCTGGCCCCAGACTGAGGACAGGTACTGTGCTTTTTGTTCTCTGGCCGTCTCTTATATTTAATACTTACTCTAATGCCTGAGACAGCTCATTACACGTGGAAGACACAACTTTTACCAGTTGCTAATACTTAACGTTCTAACAGTTACCTTATGTTTCCTAATATGGCTTCATTTGGCGTTACTGATAGTTTTTTGTTTCTTATGCTGTTTATGAAGAGGGGTTTTATCATTTATATTATTATAAACTTTCTACTATCACAGTGTCTATCAGAAAGTCAACTTTCTGATTTTATCACAGCAGGAGCTTTGGATTTAGCCATTGGAGAAACTGATTGGAGAAGGTGGTCACTGTCTGAATTTTAAAGATGTATAACTAACTAAAAGATGGAAAAATAACTGGTTTAAGACCATTTAGAGATTAAAGGGCCAGTTTTAAAACAGAATTCGGAGTTCTGAGAGCCTAGTCTTTTGTCCCAGTATTAACTAATGATACATTAATGATAATTAACTAAAGATACATCTTTGAAGGGATGAAAGCATCTTATATCAAATTATAAGAAGAATATTTCATCTCATTTATAGGAATCTGTTTTGTCATCGTTAGGATGATAATTACTCAATTTAAATCTAAAGATTTTTTAAATCAGATTTCAGGTACATAATTTAATAATTATGGGTTATATTAATTTTTTTTTTTTTTTTTTTAGCGATACGCGGGCCTCTCACTGTTGTGGCCTCTCCCGTTGCGGAGCACAGGCTCCGGACGCGCAGGCCCAGCGGCCATGGCTCACGGGCCCAGCCGCTCCGCGGCATGCGGGATCCTCCCGGACCGGGGCACGAACCCGCGTCCCCTGCATCGGCAGGTGGACTCTCAACCACTGCGCCACCAGGGAAGCCCTATGTTAATATTTTTTTAGGGAAGTCAGCGTGTGTGCATTAGTTTTAGAATTCCAATTTAAGCTGTAAATTTTCTAATTTAAAAATCTATATGTTCTTTAAGTGATCATCGGTAAAACAAATATGAATGGAATATTTACTTTGTTGTGCTAGAGAGAGGAAATAGGGGACAATCTTGTAACCAACAAGAGGTGTGAGGAAATAGAGCCTGCATCTTCCTTTTCCAGAGTTTTCTGCTCTCGGAACCTGTGTACATCCTCATATAGAGTGAAAGGTAAAGTCTGACTCGTTTTGGAGCTGCTGTTCTTGCCTAATTATAGCGCCACTGTAACACACCTATAATTAAGAAAGAATTAGGCTATCAATTATACACCACTAATTTTAGACGTTCACATTTTGATAATTTCTTCTCTCAATAAAAGAGGACAGATCTTGAATTAGATGAGCAGAAGATGATTTTGTAAGAACTATGTGCATTATTTTCCTACAGAAACTTAGATGTGGGGAATAGAAAATGGCTTTATAAATAAACCTACCATTGGCCTGTCAATCCATGAAACAGAAGTATTAACTTGCGAAAAGGAAGTACTTCATGCCTCTCCTAAATCCCCACACTGCAATCTGTTTATCTTACTCTGTGTGTCTCTGAGTAAGTGGTCTCCTTTAATTATGCTGGCGTTGGAAGGAAGAGATTCTAAAATATGGTCAAAATAAAGGTATTCCCCTTCTCATTAAGTGAAGTTAATTATGCCGTTCTCAGAAGATTGATTTAGTCAGATAAGAATCCATATTGTTGTTATCCAGCATTGTAGACTTTTCACAGAGTTTCCAGAGAGTATAAATGATAGATAAATACATAGTATTAATGCAGGTGTGCCTTACCTGACTGAAAAGACTGGTTTGAAATTTTCCTTTACCATATAATAACCACAAATACAAGAGAATTACAACAATTTATCCTTTTAAAGGCAGCAACCTTTTTTTTTCAATTCCTTCTCTAGCATAAGATACACTTATTTACGTTAATATATAAAATATTGATTGCAATATATTTGTAAATAAAAATGTTTTAGCCATTATAGCAGCTTCTGTATAGAGCTGCATTAAGTGCGCTACATTTTGTTCCACTTACTGCTTGTGTTTAGCAATAATGCAAGCATGATTTCCTTACTGGTATTTTATAGAACAGATTTCACTAATTTGTGGTGGTTCTCCATACTTATTTATTTCTGGTATAGCTAAAGATCTTTCTGCCATAGTTTCCTATATATCACCTATTTCTGTGTGGGTAGAAATATGTATATATACCTAGCTTTGTATATATAAATGTACAAATACATACACATATTTCTTAACTTTATATACATGAATACATATACATACATATATTATATCTTTCAAATATTATGGAGATGAAGTGGGTATAGTTGACTATATGTATGTTACTAATATCAAAATAGACCCTTTCAGTCATGCTTAACTCTTTAAATAGTTTCTAAAGCACTCAGTACTAAATCAACGCTGAATGTGAATAAATTAGGAACAAACAGCACTACGTGGATATGTTCTAAGTCACTCTGGTGCAGTTAGTCATATTATTACAGATTTTTCTTCCTTAGTTTTCTGGGGAGCTTGATTAGTCATGAAAGTCTGCACAGCTGACAATTCTGCATGTCCAAGACTTCTCTAGATAATCCAGGACAAGTTCAAATCATTTGCTCCCTGCTTGGCAGTTTTCTTTCTCTGGCATTTTAAATGTTCTCACCATTCCACACAGCATCTGAGGACAGTCTTGCTTTTTTTTTTTTTTTTCTTAGTGATCATATTTTTAATGCAGTATGACGTATAAAGTGCACAGATCTTAAGTGACAGCTCAATGAATTTTTACATATATATGCACCCATATAACCATCACTTAGATCAAGATGAGGCTCCCAGTTCATACTCAAACGTAGCCACTCTTCTGACTTCTGTCACAAAAGTATTCTACTTTTGTCTGTTCTTGACCTTCCTGTAAATGGAATTATACACTCCTTAGTCTTCGTGTCTGGTTTTATTTGATCATCATAATGTCTGTGAAATTCACTTATGTTGTTGCATGTAACAATAACAATAGTTTGCTCTTTTTTTATTACTCTGTAGTATTCCATCATATAAGTATATTATAATTGATCCATTCTACCATTGGTGGACATTTGGGCTGTGTATAATTTTTGGCTTTTATGTGTAAAGCTGCCATGAACATTCCTGTACACATCTTTCAGTGCACACATGCACTCATTTCTCTTGGGTTTATACATAAGAATAAAACTACTAAATTATAGGATGGATGCATATTTAGCTGTGGAAGATATTGCCAAATAGTTTTCAATAGTGCTTGTAACAATTTAAACTCCCAGCAACAATGTATGAGAGTTCCAGTTGCTCTACCTCCTCAGAAGTACTAGGTACCATGAGCCTTATTAGTTTTAGCCATTCTGGCAAGTGTGTATTTCATCCATTATGGTGAGAGTGTATTTTACTGTGGTTTTAATATGCATCTATCTGAGAAGTAATGATATATGGAATATCTTTTTATATCTTTATTAACCATTTGGAAATCTTCACTTGTTAAGTGCCTGTTCAAGTCACTTGTTAATATTTATTGGGTTGTCTGTCTTTTTCCTATTGATTTGCTGGGCTTCTTTAAATTTTAATGAAATGAGGTTTTGGTCTGATGTATTATTATACACACCTTCTCTTTGGTTTGCTTTTCCACTTTCCAAATGGTGACCTTTGAAGACCAGAAAGCACTAATTTTTATGAAGTCCAATATACCAATCTTTTCTTTTATGGTTAAGGATTTTTGTGTCCTGTTTAATAAATCTTCGCCCCAATATTATGAAGATGTTCTTCTACTAAAAGCTTGTTTTGCCATTCACATTAGGCATACAATCCGTCTAGCACTGATATTTGATATGGTGTGAGACAGTAGCCAAAGTTCATTTATTTCTTTGTTAACAACTTTATTGGAGTTTAATTGCTTTACAGTGGTGTGTCAGTTTCTGCTGTATAACAAAGTGAATTAGCTATACGTATACATACATCCCCATATCCCCTCCCTCTTGCGTCTCCCTCTCACCCTCCCTATCCCACCCCTCTAGGTGGTCACAAAGCACCGAACTGATCTCCCTGTGCTATGCGGCTGCTTCCCACTAGCTATCTATTTTACATTTAGTAGTGTATATATGTCCATGTCACTCTCTCACTTCATCCCAGCTTGCCCTTCCCCCTCCCCGTGTCCCCAAGTCCATTCTCTACATCTGTGTCTTTATTCCTGTCCCGCCCCTAGGTCCGTGAGAAACATTTTTTTTTTTAGATTCCATATATATGTGTCAGCATACAGTATTTGTTTTTTCTCTTTCTGACTTACTTCACTCTGTATGACAGACTCTAGGTCAATCCACTTCTCTACAAATAACTCAATTTCATTTCTTTTTATCGCTGAGTAATACTCCATTGTATATATGTGCCACATCTTTATCCATTCATCTGTCGATGGACACTTAGGTTGCTTCCATGTCCTGGCTATTGTAAATAGGGCTGCAATGAACATTGTGGTACATGACTCTTTTTGATTTATGGTTTTCTCAGGGTATGAGCCCAGTAGTGGGATTGCTGGGTCATATGGTAGTTCTGTTTTTAGTTTTTTAAGGAACCTCCATACTGTTCTCCATAGTGACTGTATCAATTTACATTCCCACCAACAGTGCAAGAGGGTTCCCTTTTCTCCACACCCTCTCCAGCATTTATTGTGTTTGTAGATTTTTTGATGATGGCCACTCTGACCGGTGTGAGATGATACGTCATTGTGGTTTTGATTTACATTTCTCTAATAATTAGTGATGTTGAGCGTCTTTTCATGTGCCTCTTGCCCATCTGTATGACTTCCTTGGTGAAATGTCTATTTAGGTCTTCCCCCCACTTTTTAACTGGATTGTTTGTTTTTTTGATATTGAGCTCCATGAGCTGTTTGTATATTTTGGAGATTAGCCCTTTGTCTGTTGTTTCACTGGCAAATATTTTCTCCCATTGTGACTGTTGTCTTTTCGTCTTGTTTATGGTTTCCTTTGCTGTGCAAAAAAGCTTTTAAGTTTCATTAGGTCCCATTTGTTAATTTTTGTTTTTATTTTTATTGAAGTATATGCAATTAATATGCAGAAATCTGTTATTTTTCTCTTCACTAATAACAAACTGTCAGAGAAATTAAGAAAAAAATTTACAATTGTACCAGTAACCAGTAATAATAAAATACCTGGGAATAAATTTAACCACGGAGGTAAGGGTTGTCTTTTTGTCTTGTTTATGGTTTCCTTTGCTCTGCAAAAGCTTTTAAGTTTAATTAAGTCCCATTTGTTTATTTTTGTTTTTATTTCCGTTATTCTAGGAGGTGGGTCAAAAAAGATCTTGCTGTGGTTTATGTCAAAGAGTGTTCTTCCTATGTTTTCCTCTAAGAGTTTTATAGTGTCTGGTCTTACATTTAATTCTTTAATCCATTTGGAGTTTATTTTTGTGTATGGTGTTAGGGAGTGTTCTAATTTCATTCTTTTACATGTAGCTGTCCAGTTTTCCCAGCACCACTTATTGAAGAGGCTGTCTTTTCTCCATTGTATATTCTTGCCTCTTTTTTCAAAAATAAGGTGACCGTATGTTTGTGGGTTTATCTCTGGGCATTCTATCCTGTACCACTGATCTATATTTCTGTTTTTGTGCCAGTACCATACTGTCTTGATTACTGTAGCTTTGTGGTGTAGTTTGAAGTCATGGAGCCTGATTCCTCCAACTCCATTTTTCTTTCTCAAGATTGCTTTGGCTATTCAGGGTCTTTTGTGTTTCCATAGAAATTGTAAAATGTTTTGTTCTGATTCTGTGAAGAATGCCATTGGTAGTTTGATAGGGATTGTATTGAATCTGTAGATTGCTTTGGGTAGTATAGTCATTTTCACAATGTTGATTCTTCCAATCCAAGAACATGGTATATCTCTTTATCTGTTTGTATCATCTTTAATTTCTTTCATCAGTTTCATAGTTTTCTGCATATGGGTCTTTTGTCTTCTTAGGTAGGCTTATTCCTAGGTATTTCATTCTTTTTGTTGCAACGGTAAATGGGAGTGTTTCCTTAATTTCTCTTTCAGATTTTTCATCATTAGTGTATCAGAATGCATGAGATTTCTGTGCATTAATTTTGTATTCTGCAAATTTACCAAATTCATTGATTAGCTCTAGTAGTTTTCTGGTAGCATCTTTAGGATTCTCTATGTATAGTATCATGTCATCTGTAAATGACATGTAAATGTGTTGTTCATTATTGTTTGTTTGCTCTTTAGTTCTTCTAGGTCCTTGTTAAACGTTTCTTGTATTTTCTCCATTCAATTTCCAAGATTTTGGATCATCTTTACTATCATTATTCTGAATGCTTTTTCAGGTAGACTGCCTGTTTCCTCTTCATTTGTTAGGTCTGGTGGGTTTTTACCTTGCTCCTTCATGTGCTGTGTGTTTCTCTGTCTTCTCATTTTGCTTAACTTACTGTGTTTGGGGTCTCCTTTTTGCAGGCTGCACGTTCGTAGTTCCCGTTGTTTTTGGTGTCTTCCCCCAGTGGGTGGGATTGGTTCAGTGGTTTGTGTAAAATTCCTGGTGGAGGGACTGGTGCCTGTGCTCTGGTGGGTGGGGCTGTATCTTGTCCTTCTTGTGGGCAGGGCTCCAGCCAGTGGTGTGTTTTGGTGTGTGTGTGAACTTAGTATGATGTTAGGCAACCTCTCTGCTAATGGGTGGGGTTGTGTTCCTATCTTGCTTGGTGTTTGGCATGGGGCCTCAAGCCCTGGAACTTGCTGGCCTTTGGGTGGAGCTGGGTCATAGTGTTGAGGCAAAGATCTCTGGGAGAGTTCTCGCTGATTGATATTATGTGGGGCTGGGAGGTTTCTAGTGGTCCAGTGTCCTGGACTCGGCCCTCCCACCTCAGATGCTCAGGCCCAACACCTGGCTGGAGCACTAAGATCCTGCCAGCCACATGGCTCATAATAAAAGGAAGAAAGAAAAAAAAAAAAAACACAAGAAACAAAGGCAGAACCCTAAGACAAATGGTAAAAGCAAACCTAAACAGACAAAATCCTAGAAAGAAGCACACACATACTCACAAAAAGGGGAAAAGGAAGGAAAAAAAAAAAAAAGATATAGAGCAACCAAACCAATAAAGAAATCCACAATGATAATAAGTACTAAAGACTAATCTAAGATAAACATAAAACCAGAAAAACATTCAACACAGAAAGCAAACCCCAAGTCTACAGTTGCTCCCAAAGTCCACCTCCTCAATTTGGGATGATTCATTGTCTATTCAGGTATTCCACAGATGCAGGTACATCACGTTGATTGTGGAGCTTTAATCCGCTGCTCCTGAGGCTGCTGGGAGAGATTTCCCTTTCTCTTCATTGTTCACACAGCTCCCTCCCAGAGATGCAGGTCCCGTCCCTATTCTTTTGTCTCTGTTTTTCCTTTTTCTTTTGCCCTACCCATGTACATGGGGGGTTTCTTGCCTTTTGGGAGGTCTGAGGTCTTCTGCCAGCGTTCAGTAGGTGTTCTGTAGGAGTTGTTCCACTTGTAGGTTTATTTTCGATGTATTTGTGAGGAGGGAGGTTATCTCAATGTCTTTACTCTTCTGCCATCTTGAAGGTCCCCCCAGTACTGAATTCTTAAAGACTTAAGGCTACTTAACTCTTTAAGCTAAGCTTAAGCTGCCTGGGGTATGTCTGTGTTCTATCATTTCAGCTGAGATGGCTGGTTTAACAGTGAAAGAAACGTCTAAATTTTATAAGACTTGGCCATTTCCTTTAAAATCAGTTTAAAGACCTTGCATTTCATTAAGTGGTTTCCAAATTCAGAGATAAATGTATGAGAGACCATACTGAATGGTCCTTTGTGGGATCAAAGTGCTGTGGAAGGAAAAAGAAAAGGGTATGTCTGCTTGCTGAGTTATGATTATTGTGGAACGTGGTAGCTTCTCTGAGAATAACTACGTCATTTTGGTCCTTGTCCTCTTTCCATGGCCGTTCTCAGCAAATATCTGTGTCCATCTGGTCATTTCATTTAGAGATCACCGTGTGACTCAAAGGAGAGATGAGAACTCACATTATCCACTGGAAGGATAATCTGACGCTTACCAAATTACAGGAGGCTTTCTGTCATCGTCCATATTAAAGAGAAAATGCTCCCGTGCTCCTTTCACATTACCATCAGGTCATGAGCATAATTATTCCAGCCAAAAAGGTTCAAACAATAGATGAAATTTGAGATTAGTCTCTCATCTCAAAACTCTTCTAAAATTGCTGTTTAGATGTGTAGGAGAAGATGAATATCGGTATAAACCTCTGCAAGTACTTTAGATGACTTAGTGTTCAATTCACTTTATTCTTGTGTTTAAGTAAAAGAGTCATCGTGCCTGTCTTTATTGGCTATTTTGCACTAGTTGCCATGGTAACAGATGCAGTCAAAGAGTACTGTAGAGAATAGAAATAGAATTTTGTGATCATTGAAATATACTGGAATCAAAATCTGAACTAAATATAAATATTGTTGATAAAATTTTGAGAATTCCTTAATTAGACTTTCGATATTTGAAGGAAAACTTGATATAATTCACACTTCACATTTCCATCATATAATTTTGCTCTATATCATATTGAGGGATGATCAAAAACAAGGTGCTAGTGAAGGTGGCTACTTATGTTCACAGGGAAATGAGATTTTAGAAAAAAAAAAAGGCAGTTGGGGAAATCAAGCAATGTCAGATATGGCCAGGGTCCCCAAAAGTGATATTTAAGATTGCATCTGAGGAAACAAAGGGCCAAGGGGGTGATGTCAGAAGGTAGTGGGCAAACCCAGACCCTCTTTCCCCCCAGGGACCCTGACTCAGCAGCAATACATTGACTGATTCTCTTTGTGAGAAACCAGTTAAGAGGCTCCTGCAAACCAAGTGAGTGTGAAACCAGCCATGTCAAACCTTGTGGGAAAATTCACGGCCTCGCTGGCTGTAGTTACCTGGCGCAGCATACCACCATCGGGAAAAGCTCTTGGCTTTTCTCTCTAGGGAGAGAAAGAGAAGACTTGACTGTATTTTCAGGTTCTGAATTTTCAAAGGAACTGGGTTCTGTCTTGCCTGAAATGGCACCAGGTTGGGGGCTGCTGAGAATAAAGGTGAAGGTTTGGCCCAGCATGCACTCACCACAGACCCTCCCTTCCAGCTCAGTGTGGGAAAACTGGGGGAAAACCCCCAACTCCCAGCTTCCCTTTGGGAAGGAAGGAGCAAGTTGGAGTGTAGTTCCATTACTTTGGCTTTTCGAGGGGCTGGTTTCTGACTTGCCTGCTTCAGAGCACTGTTGGGACCTGGCATATGCTAGATGTCTGGGGGCTGCTGAGAATGGGAGGGAGCTAATTGTTTGTTGCTGCTTCAGAGACCTGTGGTCCACCCGAAAAAAGCCAGTACAGCTGGGTGGCCACTCCTTTGTGGGGGGTAGGACAAAAGTGGCATGTGCCTGCAATGTTCTGGCCTTTTGTGGGGTACCTTGGGGACTGCCTCTGTCTTGCCTGACTTGGGCCCAGCATACTTTATAAGCCTGGGGTCCACTGAGAATAAAAAAGAGCTCGGAGGCTTATTCTAGCTGTAGAGAACCTGCAATACTACAGACAGACACCAAAGGAGCAAGAGATTATGAGCTTTGGAAAAAAGATACTGGCAAATCCTTCTAATTGGGAGTTCACACACACAACTCCAAAGAAAACACATCCACAGAAAATGTCTGAGAGGCCTGTAGAATATGAAACCCGGCTGACTGGTGAAGGTCTATCCCTATACAAAGTGGGTCCATAAAGACTGGGAGAGGGGGCTGTTTTTTAAAATGCACAGATCCCAGCATAAACTTACAAAACACTGAAAAACAACCACAGAAAAATGTGTCGAAGGAAAAAAAATTAATCTCCATAAACCAACCTAAAAAATGGAGATACATGGATTACCTGACAAAGAATTCAAAATAACTGTTAAAAAATGCTCAAAGAGCTCAGGAAAATGATGCATGAACAAACTGAGAATATTAATGAAGAGGTAAAGAATATAAAGAAAAGAACCAAACAAATTTTGGAGGAGAAGACTACAATGACAGAGTTAAAAATTCACTAAAGGGATTTAACATCAGACTTGATCAAGCAGAAGAAAGAATCAGAAAACTCAAGACAAGTCATTTGAAAATATCCAGAGGATCAATAAAAAACAAAGAATGGGGCTTCCCTGGTGGCTCAGTGGTTGAGAGTCTGCCTGCCGATGCAGGGGACACGGGTTCATGCCCCGGTCCGGGAGGATCCCACATGCCGTGGAGTGGCTGGGCCCGTGAGCCATGGCCGCTGAGCCTGCGCGTCCGGAGCCTGTGCTCCGCAACGGGAGAGGCCACAACAGTGAGAGGCCCGTGGTAAAAAAAAAAACCACAAAAACAAAGAATGAAAAATGTGAAGAAAGCCTAAGGGGCTTATGGAATACTGTCAAGGGGATCAATAAACACATTATGGGAGTTTCAGAAGGAGAAGAGAGAGAGAAAGGGTCAGAAAGCTTATTTAAAGAAATAATGGTCAAAATTGTTTCTAAATCTAGGGGTGGGGTGGGGGTGGACGTCCAGATGCATGAAACACAGAGCATCTTAAATAGGAGGAACTCAAAATAAGTTTACAATGAAAAACGTTACAATCAAATTGTCAGATATCAAAGGCAAGGAATTTTGAAAACAGCAAGAGAAGTGTGCCTTGTCACATACACATGAGCACCCATAAGACTCCTAGTAGATTTGTCAGCAGAAACCTTGTAGGTCAGAGGGAGTGAGAGGATGTATTCAAACAGCTGAAAGAAAAAAAAAATAAATACTGTCAACCAGAATGATATATCTTCTTCAAAAATTAAGGAGAAATAAGACGTTCCCAGATAAACTAAATCTGAGAGAAATTATCAATACTATACCTGCCTTGCAGGAAATATTAAAGGAGGTCCTTCTTGTTAAAGTGAAAGGATGCTAGACAGAAACCAAAAGCATATGTAAGTACAAAGCTCACTGGTAAAGGTATGTATGTAGATAAATAGACAATACTAAAATGCCGTAACAGTGATGTGTAAGTCTCTTTTAATTCTGGTATAGAGGTTAAAATATAAAAGTATAAAAATAACTATACACATATGTTAATGGATACACAATATAAAAAATAATTTGTGGCATCTGTAACATACAGTGTGAGGGGGGAAGTAAAAGAGTAGAGAATAATTAAGAAGAAAATAGAAAAGATTCAAATAAAATTACAAATAAAAGGGAAGACATTATAACTAATGCCTCAGAAATTTAAAAATAAATGAGACTACTGTGAAAGAGTATATGCCAAAAAACTGGATAACCTAGAAGAAATGGATAAATTTCTAGAAACATACAATCTACTAAGTTCGTATCATGAAGAAAAAGAAAATCTGAATAGACCTATACTGGTAAGGAAAGTGAATCAGTAATCAAAAAACTCGCAATAAAGAAAAGCAAGTGACCAGACAGCTTCACTGGAGAATTTTACCAAACATTTAAAGAAGAATTAATGACAATTGTCAAATTCCTGCAAAAAATAGAAGAGGAGGGAACACTTCCAAACTCATTTTACAAGGCCAGAAATGCCAGACAAAGACACTACAAGAAAAGAAAACTACAGGCAAATATCCCAGATAAATATAGATGCAAAAATCCTCAGCAAAATAATAGCAAACCAAATTCAACAGAAAGTTAAATGGATCATACACCATGACCAAGTGGTATTAATCTTTGAGATGCAAAGATGTTTCAGCCTATGGAAATCAATCAGTGTGATATTATCACAATAATAGAATAAAGAATAAAAATCACATCATCATCTCAGTAGATGCAGAAAAAGCATTTGAAGTAATTGAACACACTTTCATGATATAAGCATTCAATAAACTAGGAATAGAAAGAAATTACCTCAACATAATGAAGTCCATATATGAACCCCATGGCTGACATCATACTCAGTGTTGAAACTGAAACATTTTCTTCTAAATTAGTAGCAAGACAAGGATGCCTACTCTTATCACCTTTATTCAACATAGTACTGAAAGTTCTAGCCAGAGAAATTAGGCAAGAAAAAGAAATAAAAGGCACCCAAATTGGAAAATAAGTAAAATTATCTCTGTTCACAGATGACTTGATCTTATATATAGAAAACTCAAAGAATTCCACAAAAAACTTTTAGAAATTTAGTAAATTTGCAGGATACAAAATCAATATACAAATACCAGTTGCATTTCTATACACTAACAATGAACAATCTGAAAAGAAAATTTTAGAAAAGTCCCATTTACAACAGCATCAAAAAGAATAAAATATAATACTTAAGAATAAACTTATTCAAGGAGGTAAAAGACTTGTATGCTGAAAACTCCAAAAGATTGCTGAAAGAAATTAAAGACGACACAATAAATGGAAAGACATCCCTTGTTCATGGATTAAAAGACTTAATATTGTAAAATGTCCATACTACACAAAGTGATCTAAAGATTCAGTGCAGTCCCTATCAAAATCAAATCATTTTTTTTTTGCAGAAATAGAAAAACATTCCTAAAATTCATATGGAAATACAAAGAATCAGAAATAGCTAAACCAGTCTTGACAAACAAGAACACAGCTGGAAGCCTTACACTCTCTGACTTCAAAACATTTTAGAAAGGTATAGTAATCAAAACATTATGGCACTGGCATAAAGACACATTTATAGGCCAGTGGAACAGAAGAGAGATCCCAGAAATAAACCCATGAATATACGTTTAAGTGAACTTTGACAAAGGCATCAAGACTCCACAGTGGGGAAACGATAGCGTTGAGATAACTGGGAGGATCCCACATGCCGCGGACCAACGAGGCCCATGAGCCACAACTACTGAGCCTGCGCGTCTGGAGCCTGTGCTCCGTAGCGGGAGAGGCCGCGATAGTGAGAGGCCCGCGCACCGCGATGAAGAATGGCCCCCGCTCGCCGCAACTAGAGAAAGCCCTCGCACAGAAACGAAGACCCAAGACAGCCATAAATAAATAAATAAATAAATAAATAAATAAATAAATAAAGGAGTTCTTTAAAAAAAAAAAAAAATTGCAAACCCTTTTAGATTAGAATGGTGGGCCAACAGAACCCAAATTTGCCCGTAATTGCCTACATCTTTTAATTGCCTTTAAAAGCCCACAATTAAAACGCTCTATTCTTGTTGTTGAGGTTAAGGAAGTTCAATCGACGTGTTTTAGGAGCAAGTCCCACATTGAATAAAAAGTTATTTCTGATCCTTGGTAATCTCAGACGGCCTCAGCATTCTCGTCTTTAACTGTAGGGCTTGGGTTATAAACTACCTCTCAAACTCTGTTTGCCTTTGAAAGAGTATGACATTTGTGAAGAATTAACCCTTCAAGCCATTCTTGAGTGTGCATTGTGAAGGTTGACTTACGACTTTTCTTAACATCCAATTTCACTTTGTTGCAGTTTTCACTGTTACAGTTTTTAGCAAGATCTTTGGAACTAAAACTTCCCTCCTAAGTATTTTCATATACTGGTCCTAATTCTGACTTTAGTAATTGCTTTCATTTTCATAATACAGATGTATCAAATACATGAAAATAACTATCATCTCTTCCTTAAATTTTCCCATCACCCAGCCTAAGAATTCTGAATTGTGTTTTCAAACCCTTCATTCTATATCTTTACCTTTTAAATGTAGGTTTCTCAGTGTTATTCTTTTTTTTTTTTTTTTTCGTTCCCACCATGTGGCTTGTAGGATCTTGGTTCCCCGACCAGGGATTAAACCTGGGCCCTCGGCAGTGAGAATGTTGAGTCCTAACCACTGGACAGCCAGGGAATTCCCAGTATTATTCTTAAAGTGTGGTGTCTAGACATGGTATGTGACTTTTTCTAACTAGAAAGGATTTTAGCCAGACTGACAATTCAGATTTCAGACCAACTTCAACCTGAACGCTTGTGTTCTTTGGCAACATAGTGTTTACATTTTAGTTTTTTAAAAGGAGGGAAAAAAACAAAGAATGCCTTTAGCTAGAGAATGACTCTCCAGTTACTACAGTCACATTTCCTCCTTAGCCTTCAGGGTATTTGAAGTTACAGCTCTGTTACCTAGACTTGATTCTATTTAAAACCCTCAAGTCTATTAGCTTTTGTGGTAACTGTAGCATACTAATAGCTTGCCCTAAAAGTGCTGCTTACCGAAAACCTGGGTGATTTTAGGGTGAATTTTGGTTAGCCTCATTTCTTTCATTCTGTGTGTATGCGGTTGATTGAAACCACGTGCCAGATATTCTCTTCATCCTTGTTAAATTTTACCTTGGATTTTGGCTTATTTGCCCAAGCCCATAAAATTGAAATATTGATTCTGTTATCTATTATATAAATATCTGAAACTTTGAAGCATTTGTCATTTATGTATTCATCCAAATTGACTAAAACGCTGAACACAGTAGGGCTATGTATGGAATCAGTGCTATAACAAAAGTTTCCCTTCAGCACAGTATTTGCATGTTAATTAATAACCAATACTCTTTGGGTGCGACTGATATTTTAATTATAAACCCATCTAATTCTGGTAACCGTAACTCTCCATTTAATCCAGAAGGATAATATGAGCTATTTTGTCAAACATTGATGATACTCAAGATATCTGTTCACTATAGACCTTAAATGGGTTCATTGAGTAACCCTATTAAAAATAAAAGACGTGACCATAGGGGACCACTTGCCCTTCCCCTTGCTTTATCAATTCACATTATATGCCTGTGTGCACATACGGGTAATAAATAAGATTTATTAGTAGAACACTTTAGTACTGACATTTACCATTTGTAAGGGAATGAAAATGTATGGAAATACCAATTACATTTTAAAATTTAAAGACATCATTTTCCAAGCAGAAAATAATCAGAAGGATATGATTCTATTAATAATATATGCATTCACCTGACTCTATTTTTCACATTTGAAAGTAATTTCAAAATGCCAACGAGAACACTGAGGCATAACTTAGCTTTGCTTTGGGTTGATTAAAATGCTGCCACAAATCCAATTTAGTTAAGCCTCCGTTTACTTTTTAATAAATTATACAGAAATATATAACTGAATTTCTCTAAATTTTATAATATTGTCAAGTGATTTGTTTCTTCTTAATAAAACATTGCTTATCTGAATACTACTCTTCAGTATTTTTCTGATTTAGTGCATATACACATGTATTGAAGATTTGAGTATCCAGACCGTAGTCTTGGTGCTTCTGGGGCTGACAAACTATGCTAATTTGGACAAGTTCTTTAATCTCTCTGAGTCTTTGCTTCTAAAATAAAGGGCTTGGAATACAGCAAGTGATTTTTAAGGTCCATTCCAGTGCTAATCCTTTGAAAATTTTAAGCTGTTAAAAATCCTTTTAGTTAGATGCTTTCATAAATACTTGTTCAGTTTTTAAGAAACTGAGAAATTGCTAGAAATATAGTTTAATGTGAATCTTGTTAATATTATTGGAGAATTAGTTTTATTTAAAATGACATATTACCCACATAGAAAAATCCTCACGAAATCAAACAAATCAAACTACACTTCTGTAAAGTATTTTATTAAATGCAATCATTTATAAATAGGTAATTATTGCATTTTAATAAGAAAGAGAAAAACATACTGTGAGACTTCATATAAAATGTTCATAATTACTTCAGACATCTGATTTTAATGATTCTAAAAATATTTCCCACTGACTTGACTCGCGACTTCAAGGAATTGACAATTTCTGAATATAAATTTTTCTTTTATTTTAAATCCAAGAAGTTATAGTGTTAAACATCAAGTTTTACTAAAACTAAGCGAGCAAAGGAATGTCTAAGAAAATATTCATATTGACTTTATTCAAATGTTTCCTATTTTTTTTTACTTGAAGCAGATGGTGTGGTTTTTGATTGTATTAAAAAATCAATATATGAGCAAAAACTCATGTTTTTCAGCTAAAGGATGGGTAAGAAGTGTTAAGTTGATAGAATTAAATTCTCTAAAAATATTTATTTGTATGACACAACTTGTTAATTTTCCCTTCCCCCTTAATTTGCAGGGACCATTTCTGTAGCTGCAGTTTTTTGTTTTTTGGGTTTTTTTTCCATCAGGGAAAGTAATGCGCTTCTTTTTAAATTTAAAGAAAAACCTAAAAAATAGTCTTACTTTTATGACATAAACTTTCATTAGCAAAACTGATTTAAAAAGACTCAGGAGAGGTCTAGGGATTTTATCATACATGACAATTATACTTAACAAGCTGAACACTTTCTAGGTTTTCTCGTTTTTTTTTTTTTTCCTTTCATTTTTGTGTTGCTCTTGTTGGCAAATGAAGTGAAAAAGTAGTATCAAAGCTATGAAATAAGAGCCAAGTTTCAAAGCACTTGTTTTGTAAGAGTTTCACAAAAGTAATTTTATAATCTTTGATGTTTAAATACCATTCATATTTAATATACATAGTAAAGAAAACTATAGAAAGATGAAGTTTTCCAAGTCAGTATTATATAATTTAGCTTCATCCAGAGAGATACGGGGATGTGAAGACTTCTAGTGATGTACAACACAGAAGGTGACAAGAGACACTCAGTTCAAAATATTAAGATTTCCTCGATTCAGTTTGACTGTATGTTGTTTATGTTGGAAATTACATCTGAATAGAAGATGAACGACAGATACACTCTACTCGGGGGGAAACTTACTACAGAAAATTAAAATTCCAGGGTATGCTTGTGGATTTTTAAAATTTTGATCTCAAATAAGTGACTATAACTCAGAAGCACAGACAAATTTGTGTAGGGATGGCATACTTGTAAACAGCAAAGAATAACAGAATGAAACCTATGTGGAATTTCTTTTTTTTCTTTTGGCTTTTAATTATTTTTATTGGAATACAATTGATTTACTTTATAATTTGCTTTATAACTGTGTTAGTTTCTGCCGTACAAAGAAGTGATTAAGCTCTATGTATACATAGGCCCCCTCCCTCTTGGACCTCCCTCCCACCCCCTCCCATCCCACCCACCTAGGTCATCACAGAGCACCGAGCTGAGCCTCCTGTGCTATATAGCGGGTTCCCACTAGCTATATCTGTTTTACACATGGTAGTGTATACATGTCAATCCTAATCTCTCAATTCATCCCACCCTCCCCTTCCCCCGCTGTGTCCACATGTCCGTTCTCTACATCTACATCTCTATTCCTGCCCTGCAACTAGGTTCATCTGTACCACTTTTCTAGATTCCACATATACGCGTTAATATACAATATTTGTTTTTCTCTTTCTGACTTACTTCACTCTGTATGATAGACTCTAGGTCCATCCACATCTCTACAAATTACCTATTTCTTTTCTTTATATGGCTGAGTAATATTGGTATATATGTACTACGTCTTCTTTATCCATCCTTCTGTCGATGGACTTTTAGGTTGCTTCTGTGTCTTGGCTATTGTAAATAGTGCTCCAATGAACATTGGGGTGCATGCATCTTTTTGAATTATGGTTTTCTCAGGGAGATATCACCTCACACCGGTCAGAATGGCCATCATCAAAATATCTACAAACAATAAGTGCTGGAGAGGGTGTGGAGAAAGGGGACCCTCTTGCACTGTTGGTGGGAATGTGAATTGATACAGCCACTATGGAGAACAGTATGGAGGTTCCTTAAAAAACTAAAAATAGAATTACCATATGATCCAGCAATCCCACTACTGTGGAATTCTTTTTTGCCTGATAAAAGTAGTTGTTTCCAGGAACAGTGTGAATTTCTGCTGACATCTAGAATGAAGCGATGGGCCCTGCTATGAGTTCCACAGGAATGCTAAAGAATCAGGAAAAATGATGAAATTGTAAAAGGAAGGGCAATTCTCTTTTGTCTTAAATACACATTTTTATAGAATGTCAACCAAATGGCTTAGAAAATATAGGTTATTTATTCACAAGTTATGAATGACTCTAATCTTCACATTCAGGCGGCTCTAGGTCAAGGTGTTTCACCCACAGATAGAATTACCTTCTTATTAGTTGTTATACTATCTCAGACATTATAATTTTCCTAGAAAGAAAAGAGAGGTTTTCTTGAGAAGTGTCTCTATTAATGTTCAAATTGAAAGTGAGATCTAAAAAGTATTATAATGGGGAGTGGGGCTCCAACAACTTTATAAACTTACCCCTGGGCTAAAGTCATATCAGCCATTCAGGAATCTCTGTTTAGAACCTTTGGACGTCATTCGTATTTGGAAATCATTTAGAACTCCCATGCTAGCAAAAAATGTTCTGCTGACATTGTGAGAAGGTATTCGATATTTTATTAGAAAGTAGTGGGTAAATAAGGTTTTTTTGTTTTTGTTTTTTTGTTTGCTTTGTTTTTTTTTTTTAGAAAGTGAACTGTGTAAGAGTTAATAGAGTAAGCAGTAAGGAATGTCTACCAGGCAGCACCAGTATTTTCTTAACTCTTGAAAACATGTATATGTTTCATAAGGATAATAATCATTTCCTTTAAAAAGTTGCTTTTTCCCAACAGGGAAATGGCTTATTTAGCTGGTAGAGAAATTAATGCCTGTATTACTGTATATGAGGAAAAAATAAAATTAAATTACAATGACTGTTGGTTTCTTTCACAAGAAAAGAAGCCATTGTTTTCTTAGATATAATTATCTCGGGTGTGTTTACTTTATATAGAACTTTTCCCCAACGGTACTAGACAATGGGTATATTTTCTCTCTAAGGAAATATTAAAATTATTTCCTGTGAAATACTAGTCCAATTGATATCCCTATGACTAATGTCATATCAAAGTATGGGAAGGGAATTGAACAGCCATGTTCAAAGAGCCTTGACTCCTTAAGAAACACAAGGTAATCAGTGTTGTCTTGACCAAGCTGTGATTTATCTCCTCTTAACAAAGTGTCACTTATCTCGTCATCAAAATGTGATGGCAGATGCCATCCTGAAGAAGTTCACTTCATTTTATCATACTTCCTGAAAGAGCAGTTTCCTTGATTTAATATGTAAACTTAGAAAATACAGTGTTTCTTGGCTTAGCTGTGGTGGAGACTTAGACTTGCAGAGAGGTAGGAAAGGAGATCGTAATAATACTGAGAAAGACTTAGACCTTTTACCTAGGGCTATCTTGGAAACAGACACTGGAGGCCAGCGCCCCAGCCCTTCATTTTCCTTCTTCATCGCATCAATGTCTTCTCTCAGGACAAGAACTCAGACTAGTGTTACAAATGACGGAAAAGTATGTGGTTTACTTAAAAGGTCAGAATGGTTTGCTTGTGCCCCCTCTTCTACTGTGCTGAAACATGCTCAGATTTAGACACTGCTTAGGAGGGTAGCCTGGCGCTCATTTTTGAAGTCCGCACAAAGAGGCTGATTGAATCCATTTGATCAGTATGTGACTTGCATTTTTCAGAAAGTTGCCCAAATTTTCTGGATGCTTTTGATGTAGAATAATGTCTGTAATTTGAATTGCTGAAATACAGAATATTAATAGGAAGTTCTATTTTTTGTGCATGGGATTATTATTAACCCGGGGAAAAAATCCCTGTTTTTTTGGTTTTTTTTTTTTCATTTTAGTCTATTTGTAAATATATTCTAAGAAACAAGTGGTCAAGAGGCTGAAGACTGTAGTGTGCTTTCCAGTGTATCAGACCATCAGCTTGCAGATTGGGTGAAATGAAACATTGTCACTTAAACTGTCTTGGCAATAAAATCATGATAAATTATCATTCAGGCTCTTGGATGGGAGCCTAGGGGAGAATTTCACTTTGCCTTTGGATTGCTTTCCTGGAGGTTACTTTTTTGATTGCTGTGGTTTTGGAGAACAGGATTTCTAGGCATCACCTATTTAGTTACTTAGTTCAGACTAACAACTTTTC
The DNA here is from genome assembly GCF_937001465.1 of Orcinus orca. Lineage (NCBI taxonomy): Eukaryota > Metazoa > Chordata > Mammalia > Artiodactyla > Delphinidae > Orcinus > Orcinus orca. The sequence continues at coordinate 3,983,692 of NC_064562.1, forward strand.
TGATATTGTCAATAGAAATTAAACACAAATCCCTTGAACTGTCTCTCACTACAAAATGTAGTCTGATTTTTCCTATTCTTTCTTTGAAGGCAGCTAGAAAGTTCAAATCAATAAATGCCTTGTCCTAATGGGTGATAGTTTTCAACATAACAGAATTGTATTGTTGGTGAATTACTGTACTTGCACACCTTTGGCCAGATCTGTTCAGACAAATATTGTTGAACAGATATGGTTATGAATGCATTTCACTAACTTTGTTAAGAAAGTAAACAGTGAACTAACACCTGGGAGACAAATGGATTAACCCATTGTGAAAAAAATGTATAACTTTCAAAAATTCCGACCTATGAAAAAATTCCTTTTAGTTTTATGCAAATCAGCAATGCGTATTTTCAGATCTTAGATAATTTGTAGATTTTATTAATCCACAATTCTATCATAAACTCCTGCTCAGTTTAAATGCCATGTTATAATATGTGTGAAGCCTGATTATTAACAGTGACTGATTTAACTTAATAGAAGCTTGTACTTTGTAGATCTAGATTGACATGTCAGAACTTGCTTATCTTCCAAGTGAGACAAAAACCACTAAGACAGGGATCGAGTAACTTAATCAAAACACTATATAGCTGTGTGCATTTTGTTCCTAGATTGCTTGTTAAAAGCCTTTACTCTTTAGAAAGAATATTCTATTCATACGTTGAGAAATATATTGAAACTAATGAGAAAGCAGTTATGAATGAAATAGGACATTTTTCTTCACTTAGTGAATATTTGCTTTGACATGACTCACGTCATTTAAATGTCCTCTCAAAACTGTAGTCTTTAAAGAGAAGTTATCTTGAGTTTAATTTGTATTTTTCCTTTTACTTCGTTGCTAGTTTTTGGATTTTCTCTGAAGAGCAGCCATATTTATGAAACATTTTATGTAATATTTTAATGATCCAAAATTGATATTTCACACTTGGAATAATTGACATATTTCATGGATGATTTTATTTCAAAAATTGTGTAACTTCATTTTGAAATCTATCAGCCTATGATTTTGTTCCAAAACATTTTGATATTGTTACCAAACTGAGGTTCAGCTGCTCGCCACTCAAAAGCCAATAGTTAGAGAGGCAAGTGTTGGTAGTAAGAAAACTGCTTTAATCAGAAAAGCCAGCAACCCGGTGAGAAGGTGGACTCTTGTCCTGAAACCAACTCCGAAGATTCTGCTCAGTCATGATAGGTTTTCAAGGGGAAAATGGGGAAAGAATCGCAGTGAATTATCGAGGCAGGAGGTTGGGTTCTGCTTCATCCTTCATGGCGTGCAGGCTGGCTGACGTTCTTCCAACGTTATCTTGCCCGTGTGACCTGCCTGCAGGATTGCTTAGGGCAGCTGTTGGGGGTGGAGAGCTACTCATTTTTACCTGCTGAATTCTTCATTCTTCCTCCTTTTAAACTAGGAAAAGAATCAACACGTTGGGCAAGGCGTGGTGTACATTCAGGAGAGCATAAGTCAGGAGTTAAGTTACATTGCTTAGTGATCTCATTCCTATAATTAGGTTTTTAAGGTTAGAGGGGGACAGAAATGGGGAAATGGGAAATGGGCAAAGAGCTGCTTTCAATTCCCCACCGTCAATCATCATTCCATTTCTATGGGATCAGGGGCGAAGGTCCATCTTCTGTCACTTCTTCATGCTGACGTGGGGCGCTGTATTCTCAGAGTGGAGGATGTTGACATGGGTCCGTAGCATCTCTTTGCTGACAATTTTAGTTGCTCCTTTATAGAACAAACTACAATTATTTTGATGCCCACAAAGACATAGATTATTATGAGCAGTCGTGTTAACCCCCTTCTCTTGAGGCCAGTTCTCGGAATTGTGCTGGCCGTAGACTCAGTACTGCTCAAGTTGGAGGAGCTTATGTCATGGCTGCAGTCTGGCTTTTTCCCGCTGGTGGCAGTTACAGTATCTGTGAAACAACTCAGGAAGGTGCATCAGACAGTGAGTCTGTGACTCTGTTGTCCTGATCGTTAACTGCTCGAGGCCACTCTTTGTGACTCAGGGAGGCCTGGGAGACTTCAACTTTTCTAAGACCAGAGGCAGGAGACGTGCAGGGGCCTTTGTACTTGGCAGTGGGTTGGGGCGATGAGCTACAGGGTTCTGCTGGGTTCCAATATCACTTGTTTTTTGTGGGAATTCACATTACCAAAAGATCTTGAAGTTTAATAATATTTCATGATATATACTCAGAGACAAATATTGTATCAGCTTCCAATTTGGTAGAGAACATGAGGGCAGAATATAGGAGAATACAACAATATAAATGTCTTCTCCAGTAGGCAAAGAGGCAGATAAATAAAAGATGGTCTTATTCTTTCTAACCAATTCCAGAATTTTCACTTAGCCTACATTAATTATGAGCGTATATGTGCAAGATATTGTGCCATTCACTATGGTCACAAGGTTAGCATTTCCCTAGTTGGCGTCCTCATGGAGCTTTCAGTGAACCTCATAGATGTATTTTCATGACAGAGAGGAAGCCTGATTGACTAGGTAATGAAGTTTTAAATCTATAATCTCAAGAAGGGGCATTGTTTAGAAATAGAAATAGGTTTAAGAGTGGTTTAGGTACATTATTAAAGGATCGACATATTATGAATGGGTAAGAAACTTTTATAAATTTGGGGTGAAAA